>NW_022991979.1:28195-33195 GCF_902827175.1 Gymnodraco acuticeps | reverse complement strand
CTTTTCCAATAAAAAATGCAAGAAAATCGACTCAAAAGTTGTTAAAAGTCATACGTTTTGATCCAACGTCATCGCCCTTGGATGTCCCCCCTGTTGGGCTGAATAAGTGGAATCAGATTGCTGAAGTTATACCTTTTACTTTTGAGAAGCCTTGCTATATCTAAATGGCACAAATCTGATTATATAAACAAGTTGTTTAGGAGGTTGTAGCTATAGCATAGGAGTCTCCTCTGAGGAACAAAGTGGAAGTCATACGCTGGTATTTTTCACACCAACAGAAATACAAAATGCTATCGGTGGGAAAAGGGTAACGTTGTCTATTGCAACTTTACATTTAGAAACACATTTACTCTACCGCCTTTGAAATCGTTTCATCCCCGTTCTGTGTTTAAACTTTTTTTGTTCTGATATTCCTCTACGATAAAATCCAGTCAGCTGTTTTGGACTCGGGGCGTTCAGAAGCTGAGCGACATACGGCAGATATTTCCTGCAATATGGTCATGATGTCTGGACTCAGGGCTGTATGGAGGCAAGAAAAAGCAAAGGACACACACACGGAAACACACACACGGAAACACACACGGAAATACACTCACACAGACACACACACACACACACACACACACACACACACACACACACACACACACACACACACACACACACACACACACACACACACACACACACACACACACACACACACACACACACACACACACACACACACACACTCGGGCATACTCATCACTTTGAATAAACACATTTTCTCTCCCTGTGCATTTGCTGAATTTACAGTGTTGATGCTATTCACTCCCTTGATCAATAATTCAAACCCTGGTGCCTCTTTTCGCTAACGATGCTCATGTGTTTAGCCCCCTTTCTAACACACACACACACACACACACACACACACACACACACACACACACACGTACACACACATACACACACACACCAAGATGTATACAGGTACACAAAACACACACGACCTAGAGTGAGTATCACCGACCTGACTTTTTCACACTCAACCTGCCAGATAGAGTCCCTTTGGCCTCCTCTCTGATCATCTACAAGGTGTGTGTGTGTGTGTGTGTGTGTGTGTGTGTGTGTGTGTGTGTGTGTGTGTGTGTGTGTGTGTGTGTGTGTGTGTGTGTGTGTGTGTGTGTGTGTGTGTGTGTGAGAGTGATGATCTCTGTGAGTAACGGTGTCACAGAAAGTGTGTGTGTCCTGCGGGGACGTTGGTGGTGGCATTCAGTGTCATAATTCTGCATGTTTTATCATCTGCCTCATGTAGACAAATGTGAGCACAGTGTGTGTTTAACTTTACATGCATGACCTTGTTTATATTTTAACACTTTGTTTATCGGCTTTTTCAAACATGAAGAAGTTACAGGAGACAATACGGAGCATGGAAACATGTCACAGTAGAGACACTAAATACTCATATGAACCTGAGCTTGAGCAGGTTATGGCCCCTTTAAGACAGAAACAGAAAACAGACGTGCATGACCTTTGCGTTTGACCCCCGACTTTGACTTCCCATTGTGTTTTATTGCTTTTTAAAATGCAATATCTTTCAATATGTATCTGCTTTGTCTCATCTTTAGTTTTTACTGTCTTTGAAATGCAATTTTAATGTATTTTAAACATATTTTTGATGCCCCACTTTAAAAAGCCTTTTGTCCGAAGAATCGCTGTAAATTAAGGAGAACGCCAAACACAATACTTTTGTTATAAATGTAGGCCCATATGATGTATTTCTCTGCATTTGTAGGGGTTGCTTACTAAAGTCAAAGATGGACGATAAAAATATATATTACAAGAAATACGACTTGAAAAATTATATTACATTACACTCTATTTGGGGCACCTTATTTTGTAGGACATTATATTCATTCATTCAAATCAATTCAAATCTTAATCATCTTATAGTGAATCCTTTTATACACACTGTGCATGTGTGTGTGTGTGTGTGTGTGTGTGTGTGTGTGTGTGTGTGTGTGTGTGTGTGTGTGTGTGTGTGTGTGTGTGTGTGTGTGTGTGTGTGTGTGTGAGTGAGTGTGTGTGTGTGTGGTGTGTGTGTGTGTGTGGTGTGTGTGTGTGTGGTGTGTGTGTGTGTGTGTGTGTTGTGTGTGTGTGTGTGTGTGTGTGTGTGATGTGTGTGTGTGTGTGTGTGTGTGTGTGTGTGTGTCGTGTGTGTGTGTGTGTGTGTGTGTGTGTGTGTGTGTGTGTGTTGTGTGTGTGTGTGTGTGTGTCTGCTGTGTGCTGTGTGTGTGTGTGGTGTGTGTCGTGTGTGGTGTTGTAGTGTGTAGTGTGTGTGTGTGTGTGCGTGTGTGTGTGCTTGTGTGTGAGTGTGTGTGCGTGGTGTGTGATCGTGTGTTGTGTGTGTGTTGTGTGTGTGTGTGGTGTGTGGTGTGTGTGTTGGTGTGTTGTGTGTGTGTGATGGATGTCGGTGTTGGTGTGTGTGTGCATTGTGTGTGCTGTGTGTGGTCTGGGTGTGTGTGTTAGTTGTGGATAGTGTGATGTGGTGTAGTGTGTGTGTGTGTGTGTGTGTGTGTGTTTGTGTGTGTTAGATTACAACGTGAGTCTGTCCCCTTCTAATCATTTGCATCGCCCAACAATAAGTCTAAATCACTTTCTCTCTTCCTCAATTCTTCCTTGTTTCAGTCTTATTATTCTTTCTCTCTCTCTGCCCCCTCCTCATATAAACTCAGCCCTAAATCTGTCTTCCTCATCCCCCCCCCCCCCCCCCCCCCTCTCGTCTTTAAACCCTATCGTTTGTCTCCTCACCCCCTCTCTCCCTCTCTGACTCACTCGGAGCCTCGGGCCTCCGCCGCTCAAACAACTTGCTGATTTGGACTTTTAATCTGCAACAAAAACTGCACCTGTCTCGGAGCGATATGTCTGTGTGTGTGTGTGTGTGTGTGTGTGTGTGTGTGTGTGTGTGTGTGTGTGTGTGTGTGTGTGTGTGTGTGTGTGTGTGTGTGTGTGTGTGTGTGTGTGTGTGTGTGTGTGTGTGTGCAGCCGATTGAAATAGAGAAGGAAGATGGCCGTGCGGCTGGTTGAAAGACTCCGGGGTGGGATGGATTGACAGAAATAGCTTCCAAGTCTTAATCTTTGAAATGAGGAGTAAGCAGGTGCACATTTGCTCAGAAATGTGCAGCCAATCAGATTCCATCTACTGATATCATTCCACATTGTCATGCTACAACACTTTGTCTGGTTTCTCATTTTGTTCTACGACATCAAATACGTCAGTAAATACTAGGGATGGGAATTTGAAAGCAAATGTATATTCGAATATTCGACTCCCCAAAAAACGGTTAACCGAAATGTACATATACAAAATAAATACATACATGTTCAAATAAGTGTAGAAACCAAGTCGAATTTGTCAAATGTATTGAACTGGTGATCACAGTTTGACAGCTATAGGCCTACAGCTTTCATGTGCAGAGGCGATTCACAATCAGCCCAGCTGTAGAGAAAACAAAATTAATAAAATATTCATAACTCATATTCGAAAAGTTCCCACCCTTTATTTTCAGTGTGTATAATGATCTTATGGTGTTTTTAATGATATTTTAATGCCAGAAATAAACATTTGATAAATTGGAACCACGTCTCCTGCCCCTCAGTATCACGAACCTGAGTGCCTTGTTGGTACTTGGAATAATTATTTCCTTGGGTGCAATTCCCAAGGTGGTGTTGTCTGGCTTTTAGTTGAATAGGATTTCCAACAAACACCCCCCACGTGCCGCCACAAATTGGCGGCACGTGAGAATAATTATTCGAATACCTGAATAATTTCGAATATTCGATTAATCGTTCCCATCCCTAGTAAATACCCCACTGGTGAATTTAAAAACAGTGGTTGCTAACAAGTGTCTAAATGAGACGACTAAACGTCATCACGCCCAACCGTGCCCAACATTAGCCGGCTTTAGCTTAGCGGTGGTGACGTGAAGTCATGTGACCGTGCTGTAGTTCCTTTATAGCCCAACATTAGCCGGCTTTAGCTTAGCGGTGGTGACGTGAAGTCATGTGACCGTGCTGTAGTTCCTTTATAGCCCAACATTAGCCGCATTTAGCTTAGCGGTGGTGACGTTAAGTCATGTAGATAGAATGGGAGGGATGAAACCCTCTTTAATGGTCACACATGCAGAGCACACAGCACACGCAGTGAAATGTGGCCTCTGCATTTAACCCATCCTAGCACCAGGAGTCTATACTAGGAGCAGTGGGTAGCTATTGTACAGCGGGGGAAGGGGGGTGTCCGGTGCCTTGCTCAAGGGCACCACGGCAGGGCAGGAGGTGAACTGGGACCTCTCCAAGTAGCAGTCCACACTCCATATTTTAGGTCTGGTCGGGGACTTGAACCGGCGACCCTACAGCTCCCAGTCCAAGCCCCTACTGACTGAGCCCCTGCCGGACCGTGCTGTAGTTCCTCTATAGCCCAACATTAGCTTTCAACCCCATGCGACTGCATTTATGCTTCACAAATCATAAAGCGGTGTTATTATGTGACGATTATCTTTCTAAACAAAACGTTTACGTATCATAAAAGTGTGAATGCCACAGATCAATGTTTCAATTTCCGATGTAAAAATTCCAGTTTATAAGAAGGTTGTTTGCATGTCTCTTTAAGTATCCAACTAAGTTATGTCCTTAATATACAACTTAAAAGTGACTTGCCTAGATGCATGATTTCCACTGCGTATGCTTGGCAACATTTCTGCAACTACAATGATGATTTTAATTTAAAAAATACAAAAGGTCCAAGTGGAAAAAGTTTAAAAGCCTTTAATCAGATGGCACACGTTAAGATAGAGCTGAGTTAACAACCATCACAAAAGCAGCCTCAGTATAATTTGTAAAACAATAAACACTGCCAGGTACATTAAGTAATCTTTTCATAATTCAATAAGCCCCCATAAAAGGACCCCCTAGTTTTAAACCATAGCCTCTCGTGGCTTGTTGCTCAATTAATTTGTGCT
>NW_022991979.1:0-25672 GCF_902827175.1 Gymnodraco acuticeps | reverse complement strand
GTCATTCTGTCGTATAAATAGTCCTCGACATGAAAGTGGATTTCCTACTTTTTCAATGAGAAGTCATTGTTTTATCACGAATGGATTCGGTTCTTTTTGTGGGATCTTTTCAGTTTATGAAGTATCTTAAACATTGGGGCATACCAAAAACGGAAGACTTCCAAAAAAGGACTTGGCGCTATGTTTTATTGTTAATGTTTATATATTTTGTTATCAATATGTTTATTGATTTTCAGCATACAAAAAAATCACATACATAGGACGAAGACATAGAGCCCAAAGCAAAACGTACATATACACAGGACAACTGCATTACTTTACATTAAAGAAAGATAACACTAAATTAAATTGGTACATACATACAACAAGGGCACTTTGATACATCGGCAACCATCCAGTTTTCCAGCAATAGGACCGTATTTCTGCGGTTAGAAAATAGAGGCTATCACAGTCATTTACATGTTAACATATCATATCATATTACCCTGCCCTGGGTTCGTTCAGAAATTGAGATAGGTCGTTGTTCTTGGTATACTGTATAAAATATGTGGTGAAGAAAAATGCACACTGTTCCATTGTCTATGGTTGTGTCCAAGAATAAAGGAATTCTGGGAAGTGGTTAGGGTAACATTACAGAATATTTTTTTGATCAGCTTAAAGCTGGAACCAAAAATATACTTAGCCTAAATCCGGATGGATATAACATTCAGCGTTATGAACACGTTTTTATAGATATCTATTTATTACAAGCAAAAAGAGTGATTGCCTTAACATGGAAAAAGTTGGGCAGACCTAGTACTGCACAGTGGTTTAGGGAACTTTCTTTATGTCTGCCTCTGGAAAAAATCACTTACATTCTCAAAGACAAACAAGAACTGTTCCAGAAGGACATTTTATACAGTTAATGTTTATATTATTAATGATCTCCTTTGTGCCACCGAGGAGCTCCCAGCTGCAGCTGCTCCTATCAAAGGCTCACAGTGCCTCTGTTGTTCTGTTTCTGATGCAGGTGTGTGTGTGTGTGTGTGTGTGTGTGTGTGTGTGTGTGTGTGTGTGTGTGTGTGTGTGTGTGTGTGTGTGTGTGTGTGTGTGTGTGTGTGTGTGTGTGTGTGTGGCCTAGCATTACTATACTTACAGTCACGTGTGGGGACTCGCCTCCCTTATGGGGACAAAATGGAGGTCCCCATAAGGGGAATCATTAATTTTAGGGTGCAGACTTGGTTAGGGTTAGGGTTAGGGTTAGGCATGTGTTGGTTATGGTTAAGGTTAGGATAAGTCTCCAGGAAATGCATGTAAGTCAATGTAATGTCCCCTGAAGTGATGTATACATGGTATGTGTGTGTGTGTGTGTGTGTGTGTGTGTGTGTGTGTGTGTGTGTGTGTGTGTGTGTGTGTGTGTGTGCCTTACTGTAGTCACTGTTTCTGGCATTTACTGTTCACTGCCTGAGTGATGGTTGTGCATCTTGACGTCTGCAGGTGACACACAGCTCGATGTGTGCATCAAACAGCAGAAAGGTCAAAGGTCCTCAGCATCCTGCCCCTCTGCAGTGCTGTATATATATATATGTTTGGGTTGGTTGCATAACAAAAAAGGATGTTTCTAGAAGAGAGAAAGTGTGTAGGAAAGATCATTCAAGCGTGAAGCAGAAAAACACTATTCACACTTCATTTTATCCGTTTAACTTTTTCCAATTCACCTCTTTGAACTTGCAATTAGGGTCAAATTGTCAACACTGCTTTTTCCTCGTACGAGCATGCAAATAAACCTGTTTAACAATATTTTATTATGTATTTTTCTAACACCTGCAATTAACATAGTTACTGTTGTTCAACTGTCCTTATAAAATAAGTTACAAAAGGAAAAGAACATATGTTATTTTGCGCTCTATTAATCAGGGTTAGTGCATACCTACTGTATATAGCATAACATATAAGCAAGCCACATAGAAGCAGCGGTGACACACACACACACACACACACACACACACACACACACACACACACACACACACAGTGTAGTGGAATTTTAAGGTCAGCTCCTCTGGGACAAACATCAGCCCATCGATCTCTGCCTACAGAGCACCACGTCATGCAACCCTCGTGAGGGGCTTAACATGCAATACAATGTGTGTGTGTGTGTGTGTGTGTGTGTGTGTGTGTGTGTGTGTGTGTGTGTGTGTGTGTGTGTGTGTGTGTGTGTGTGTGTGTGTGTGTGTGTGTGTGTGTGTGTGTGTGTGTGTGTGTGTGTGTGTGTGTGGGACATTTATCACGCGAGTGTCTTTTAATGAATACCAATTACATATGTGAATTCAGGCAATGCTTTATCTGCATTTATATGGTCATGAGTTCACTCACTTGTTAGTGTATGTGTGTGTGTGTGTGTGTGTGTGTGTGTGTATACGTGTGTGTATGTGTGCGTGCATGTGTGTGTGTGTCCTCTCATTAGTATGAGGGGCCGTACAGGCCATAATTCATACTGGTCCTCTCACGCACATACATTCTTCTTTTACATACATATATTTTCACTCTTAAATACATACATTCTCCTTTTACATACATATATTTTATAATATATGCATGTCTGAAGACAATATATGTATGCAAGAGAAGAATGTATGTATGTGTGAAGACAATATATGTATGTGAGAGAGAAAGTATAGTGGAAACGGAAGGAGTATGGTTGAAACGGAAAGCAGGTCATTCTTGCGCTGTGATTGGCTCAGAAGGTCGAGCGGGGCGGGCTCATGTTCAGAACTTCTGATTTCAAATCAACATAACATGATGGAGGGAGATGAATCGCGTAGATTGCAGCAAGCATTAGGGGTTTTAAGGAACATTTTGTCAACCCCTGAAACTGTCACATCCCTGGCCAGGTGTCCTTGCGGGTGCGTTCGCTTTACTTATCAGAGCGTGCCGTAAGGGCGGTTACTCTTTGGTTTATAAACTCCCGCCTGGGACGGACTGATGCATTAGATTATGTGCTATATGGAGGGGACTTTGACAGAGTATTTCTCACAAAGTACACAGTAAAAGTACTTCAATGTATTGTTAGTAGCAGTCAAACTAGTACCGAGTCCAACAGTGTCAGTTTTATGAAGAACTTGTGGTAAAATATATTTGTAAAAAGAAAATGAAGAGCTACTTATTTGAAAAAACGGCTCTCTGTATAGTTTAAATCTCCTAACAATGTTGTCCATTTATTCTTCTCCCCTCGAGTCCAACAGTGTCAGTTTTATTAAGAACTTTCAGTAAAAAATATTTGTAAAATATGAAGAGCAGCTGATTTGAAAAGACAAACGCGAGAGACGGCTGAGTGACCGCAGCGCAGAATCGCTGTATAGTTTAAATCTCCTAACAATGTTGTCCATTTTAGACACATGCTTATTATATTTACAGCCTTAATAACATTCATTTTCTGGGCTCAATGTGTGTCTTGGCCGTTTTCGTTGTGATCGCTAAATTCACCTTGTTTCCCCTTGTTTATAATTATGTTCAACGTTCCAAGCAAACGAGTGCTTTTGTTTTGAAATCACTTCCGCGAGTATCGCGCCCCCCCCCCCCCCCCCCCCCCTCGCTACAATGACCATTAGACCATTTAGTAAGGTAAAAAACTAAAAGCAAAAACACCTTGCAGACACTCTTCCGTTTACTTGTTTAATAAAGAAAAGCAAGTGGTCCGTAGATACACGGAGTCATCTAACCCTAACCCTCTCCCTCCATCATGTTGATTTGAATCAGAAGTTCTGAACATGAGCCCGCCCCGCTCGACCTTCTGAGCCAATCACAGCGCAAGAATGACCTGCCTTCCGTTTCAACCATAATCCTTCCGTTTCCACTATACTTTCTCTCACACATACATACATTCTTCTCTCACATACATATATTGTCTTCACACATACATACATTCTTCTCTTGCATACATATATTCTCTTCAGACATGCATATATTATAAAATATGTGTATGTAAAAGGAGAATGTATGTATAATGTAAGAGTGAAAATATATGTATGTAAAAGGAGAATGTATGTGCGTGAGAGGACCAGTATGAATTACGGCCTGTACGGCCCCTCATACACACACACACACACACACACACACACACACACACACACACACACACACACACACACACACACACACACACACACACACACACACACACACACAGTGCCCCCATATTTAAGAATTTCTGAAGTTATTTAAAGAGTATAGTTGTTAGCGGTGTGACTTGCAGTTTTTGGGTGATGCTGCATCACTGTGGTGTGTGTGCAACAGTGTGTGTGTGTGTGTGTGTGTGTGTGTGTGTGTGTGTGTGTGTGTGTGTGTGTGTGTGTGTGTGTGTGTGTGTGTGTGTGTGTGTGTGTGTGTGTGTGTGTGTGGGAGATTTATTCTTATCTCTCCCGCTGTGTCGTACTGTAAACGCCTGATTCTGAGACGTCAGCTGTCAACTCTTCCTCTCTTATCTTCTGACACAGTCGGTGTGTGTGTGTATTGTATATGTGTGTGTGTGTGTGTGTGTGTGTGTGTGTGTGTGTGTGTGTGTGTGTGTATGTGTGTGTGTGTGTGTGTGTGCGCGCGTGCGTGCGTGTGTGTGTGTGTGTGTGTGTGTGTGTGTGTGTGTGTGTGTGTGTGTGTGTGTGTACCCTGCAAGCCCTTGTTGTGAGTTCACAGCACAAATTTAACGAGCGTCTGATGTTCAGTTGTGTTGCAGGAGTGAACCTATTTGGTCCCGTGATGAATTCAGTTTAGTCACAGTTGCTCTGCTTTAGAATAAAATACATGTAATAAATTAAGTTTGTTTAGTTAAAATAAATATGTGTTCCCGACCATGACAAATGGGAGCTCGGAGATATTGCTAATTGATACAAGTTAAATGCATTTTAGAGGACAATATCTGGGTTTGCAGTGAAATAACCTTTTCATTCAGAGTAGAGACATCATTTAACAACAACATCTTCCTTTAAGCATATTAAAAGTGTTGATAGTGATACTTCCTTTCAACAAATGAGCTTCCAGTGAAGTATAGCATGTTACAGAGGTCTGGTGTCCCAACACGGCTTAGTGTACCTGTGTGCCCTGAAAGTCAGAATACATGTGTCAGTGATCAGGTTACATGATCCCTGATGTTCTCTCCCTGCTGGACACAACCAATCAGTAAAGACAGAGAGGACAGCCGAGCCCAGAGGGCATGATCACACACACACACACACACACACACACACACACACACACACACACACACACACACACACACACACACACACACACACACACGCACACACACACACACACACACACACACACACACACACACACACACACACACTCACACACACACACACACACACACACACAAATAAACAAATCGTTTTTGAGTCCAGTATGTACCGGGTGAGCCTGTGGAACATCTACATGAATCCACCTCCCTATTCCAAACAACAAAAGGAGGAAACTAGGGAGGGAGGGTAACATTTAAATAAGTTGATATGATTTCAACAAGAAGCGATTAGAGAAGCCACACAAAAACTGAGAAGCGCTCGGATGAAAAGTGCTTTTTCTCCGAGTAGCAGCATTGTACAGCATGCACTATTTTCTCATTGAAACAATTGAAAAAATAGCTTTGAGTGCACAGGCCCTTAGAGAAACCAATACTGTGAGAATACTCGGTCTGCTAATCCTCTTTTTAGGTTTTCAGATTCGAAAAAAGCACAAAAAGGGGCGCTTTAGAAGACAGGGGAAGCAAACAGTAACAACAATGACTCCACTGTGTGTGTGTGTGTGTGTGTGTGTGTGTGTGTGTGTGTGTGTGTGTGTGTGTGTGTGTGTGTGTGTGTGTGTGTGTGTGTGTGTGTGTGTGTGTGTGTGTGTGTGTGTTGTGTGTTGTGTGTGTGTGTGTGTGTGTGTGTGTGTGTGAGCAACCCAGTCTCATAACAAAACGTGTAATAACTACGTTGGTCCACAACGTAGGACCCAATTCCAACTTTGGTCATGAAGAATATGTTTCTCTGTTGTCCACGTTCATAAAGTCTCTGGATGAGTTTAGTCCCTCCTTCTTATTATACACAATTTTAATTTTGGAACGCAACCCAGGTCTCCCCTCCCTCTGCCCCTAACCCCCCCCCCCCCACCCCCCCCCACGGGAACCCCACCTTTCTCAAAGAACATGTAACACTTGAACCTGAACTCACACATACACGTGTGCAATTTGTGGTGTAATGTGTTTTGGGCCATAACATTACATTACAACAGGATTGTACGATTATGAATGCATAATAAGTTAGTTATGATGTAGTTAAAACAAAATGAGATGATAGTAATTATTTTTGAGTGTTTTGGACTGAGATAAATCAAAATTGACCCGCGAACACCATGAAACAGCTTTCGAACACAGCACAAGGGTTAAAGGACGGATTTTGAGAGATAGCACGCAGAATGGCACGATTCATAAACCTAAAGAAAATACAAATAATAATGGTAATAAATTCAATACAGCTATACAAATCCATTAGCAATGTAATAGAGATAATAAATATAATAAATAAATAAAATAATAAATACAATATTTAAAATTAAAATGAACAAATACAATGAAAAAAAAAATTATAATGAAAAAACAAAGAAATACGATAAAAATGATAATCAAAAAAATATTAAGGTAGTTTTTTCGTGCTGTTTAATGCTTCCTTATTTATCATAAAATACTTAATAAGCTCCCAGATACATTGAATCTTCTCCAAAGAAAGGCAGAACTGATCTGAGTGTCGTCTCGTTACCGGAGGTGATCATCCGGAGGCACGTTTACATTTTAAAGGTGTCTATAGTTTCCCTTAACCGTCACACCTCCTCACAGCAGACTGTAATGACTCTGAGCGACAAAAGCGAGGATCAAAGCGACTCCGTCTTTATTCTCACGTCCTCTCTTGTCTTTCAAACAAACAGGTGGAGAACAAAACCCTCTCTCAGCGCCCCCCCCCCTTCCTCTGTAAATGTCAGCCTTCACATCTCCTGCTATCAAAGGCTCCTCTTCCTCAGCAGGATGCAGATGAACTGCTCCTCTCCCATCATGCAACACAAAGAGGACACACAGGCATAATGAGGTGGAATAACATGCTCAGGTTGGGTTTTGTGCAACTTTTTGATCGTGAATGGGTTAAAAAAGGATGTGATTTGTCCCAAAGAATAGACTTTTATACATAAAAAGCATCATGATACACTAACACAGGCAGTAAAGAGGCTATTTTAATACTTCTATCTAACACCACTGTTGATGTATGACTGTTATCACTGGCTGCTACTTCATATGTTCACTTTCAAAATGTACTTTATTCTTAAAAGTAAATAAGGAAATGAGCACAGATGATAGATAACCCATAAGGAGGAGGATTTGGGGGTTAAAGTTATAGTTGAAGGATGTGGAGAGTACCTTTTCTGGTCTACATTTATATTCTTAACAAGAGAAGAAGTCCCAAATCAAATATAGAAAATGCTGGAGAGTGTTGCTTAAAATACATAATTCAGCTCCCATCCATCCCTATGACAATAATTGCTGTACAGTCCCTACAGATCTGAATGTTTTCTTTGTGCATACATTGGCTTAAACCCCTCTCCACCTGTTGGTATCTAACAGCAGACTTCTTTACAACCTCTTGTGGCCGTTCTGTTAATTACAAGGAGTCAATTAAACCATAAAGCAGATGACTAATGATTTAATAACAGCTAGTACTTAATAATAAAGTAATACATCAGGGTGATTAGAGGTAGCATGAACAGCTCCTTGTGAACACATTTCAAAAGAGACATAGGAGTATTAAATGTGTATTAAATATTTAATTTATATTATCTTGTTTTTTTTTAATCTGTTGTAACCAAAGTTATAATTCAGTCAGACAACTCACGTGTTTCTTAATGTGTGTATTTTTTGAGTTTGGCGTCTAGGCTCGGGCCTCATCGGGACGGAAGCTGGGGTGGAAGCTGGGGTGGAAGCTGGGACGGAAGCTGGGACGGAAGCTGGGACGGAAGCTGGGACGGAAGCTGGGACGGAAGCTGGGACGGAAGCTGGGACGGAAGCTGGGTGGAAGCTGGGGTGGAAGCTGGGATGGAAGCTGGGATGGAAGCTGGGGTGGAAGCTGGGGCGGAAGCAGGTGGGAAGCTGGGGCGGAAGCTGGGGTGGAAACTGGGATGGAAGCTGGGGTGGAAGCTGGGTGGAAGCTGGGTGGAAGCTGGGGCGGAAGCTGGGACGGAAGCTGAGACGGAAGCTGGGACGGAAGCTGGGGCGGAAGCTGGGGCGGAAGCTGGGACGGAAACTGGGGTGGAAGCTGGGACGGAAGCTGGGTGGAAGCTGGGGTGGAAGCTGGGGTGAAAGCTGAGATGGAAGCTGGGGCGGAAGCTGGGGCGGAAGCTAGGATGGAAGCTGGGATGGAAGCTGGGGCGGAAGCTGGGGTGGAAGCTGGGGCGGAAGCTGGGATGGAAGCTGGGACGGAAGCTGGGGCGGAAGCTGGGGCGGAAGCTGGGGCGGAAGCTGGGGCGGAAGCTGGGGCGGAAGCTGGGGCGGAAGCTGGGACGGAAGCTGGGACGGAAGCTGGGGCGGAAGCTGGGATGGAAGCTGGGGTGGAAGCTGGGGCGGAAGCTAGGATGGAAGCTGGGGTGGAAGCTGGGATGGAAGCTGGGGCGGAAGCTGGGACGGAAGCTGGGGTGGAAGCTGGGGCGGAAGCTGGGGCGGAAGCTGGGGCGGAAGCTGGGATGGAAGCTGGGGCGGAAGCTGGGATGGAAGCTGGGGCAGAAGCTAGGATGGAAGCTGGGGTGGAAGCTGGGACGGAAGCTGGGGCGGAAGCTGGGTGGAAACTGGGGTGGAAGCTGGGACGGAAGCTGGGTGGAAGCTGGGATGGAAGCTGGGATGGAAGCTGGGACGGAAGCTGGGGCGGAAGCTGGGGCGGAAGCTGGGGCGGAAGCTGGGTGGAAGCTGGGATGGAAGCTGGGACGGAAGCTGGGACGGAAGCTGGGACGGAAGCTGGGGTGGAAGCTGGGGCGGAAGCTGGTGGGAAGCTGGGGCGGAAGCTGGGGTGGAAACTGGGACGGAAGCTGGGGTGGAAGCTGGGTGGAAGCTGGGGCGGAAGCTGGGTGGAAGCTGGGGCGGAAGCTGGGGCGGAAGCTGGGACGGAAGCTGGGACGGAAGCTGGGACGGAAGCTGGGACGGAAGCTGGGACGGAAGCTGGGGTGGAAGCTGGGGTGGAAGCTGGGGCGGAAGCTGGGACGGAAGCTAGGTGGAAGCTGGGATGGAAGCTGGGACGGAAGCTGGCTGGAAGCTGGGACGGAAGCTGGGACGGAAGCTGGGACGGAAGCTGGGACGGAAGCTGGGACGGAAGCTGGGACGGAAGCTGGGTGGAAGCTGGGACGGAAGCTGGGACGGAAGCTGGGACGGAAGCTGGGACGGAAGCTGGGACGGAAGCTGGGGCGGAAGCTGGGGCGGAAGCTGGTGGGAAGCTGGGGTGGAAGCTGGGGTGGAAACTGGGACGGAAGCTGGGGTGGAAGCTGGGATGGAAGCTGGGACGGAAACTGGGGTGGAAGCTGGGGTGGAAGCTGGGACGGAAGCTGGGGTGGAAACTGGGACGGAAGCTGGGTGGAAGCTGGGACGGAAGCTGGGACGGAAGCTGGGGCGGAAGCTGAGATGGAAGCTGGGGCGGAAGCTGGGGCGGAAGCTGGGGCGAAAGCTGGGGCGGAAGCTGGGGCGGAAGCTGGGGTGAAAGCTGGGATGGAAGCTGCGGCGGAAGCTGGGACGGAAGCTGGGGTGGAAGCTGGGGCGGAAGCTGGGGCGGAAGCTGGGATGGAAGCTGGGATGGAAGCTGGGGTGGTGGGGGGGCAGGCAAGCAGCAGCAACATGAAACACAGCAGCAGCACAGCAGGAAGACCTGGCAGCTCAAATAGAGCGGCATGTTTAGGAGAATGTGTGTGGTTGGTTGTAAGAGGGACGAGGTGCGTCACGTGTTAATGTATCATTGGTGCTCGAGTTGACTGCCTGAACTAGCTCGCAGGCTTCGCCCCATTTCTGTTGTGTTGAATTTTCAATTATATGTTTTAATAACTTTATTTATTAAGACTTTTTCCATTTCCTTTCCAGCTTCCACATAATATTTAGTGGATTTTTATCATTATTTCTTATTTTTTTAAGATTTAGTTTTGCTATGTCTGGACTTCTGCGTGTTACATTTTTTTATCAATTATGAAGAAATTCCTGCATTTCTCAAATTAATTTTCTCCTTATTTTTGGAGACATATATTACAGCTAAAAAACTAAAACTGAGATAAATTAACGTTACATTTTATTTAATTATTATTCGTTTTTTAACAACAAATTGTTTGTTGAGTTTCATTGTTTTCTGAAAAATGGTTATTATTTTTATTTTACGGCAACATTTTTCACTGCTATAAGTATAACTATAATACCTTTAATTGTGACAAATGAAAAACAGACGCATCCTGTGAGTTTTTCATAATATGTTTATTTCTTTTTTTACAGTTTTTCTTTAAAAAAATGACAAGGTCCAAGTGTTTCGGAGCCCCGCCCTCAGCCTATGATCCCCAGCCGGCGAGCTCGACTCTAAAGCAACCAGCACAGAAAAAATAAGTCGTATGGACAATTGATAATATACACCCCATATACAGCAATACATAGTGGTCTACCACAATGTTACCAATAATACACTGGTGCCACCGATATGGTTTCCTCTCAAAAAGTCAAATAATGACCGCGTTTTTTCCCCACTAGTGTGGGCAGAGATCAGTTTGAACACACTTTTTTTTACAAACCAATCAGATTCAGCATAAGTGCAAAGTTTAGGAGGCACTGACACACACACACACACACACACACTCCTCTCGTTAAACCAGTGAAATGTTTCGCATGTTGCATTACAGTGACCTGGTTATAAAGCAGTGGATTTAAACCGGATCCCGTTTTATATTTGCATCGTTTTCAATAGTGCGTTTGCCCCCTGTGAGCCACCGTAGATTTCCCCTTCCTCAAGCTGGTGCAAACGCGCTCCAACGGCCCAAAACGACGCAAATATAAAAACACAAATGCGCCGAAACACTCGCATGTTTTGTCCCATTTCTCTTTTTACATATGCATCGTTTTCGAAAGTGCGTTTCCCACCGTAGATCCCCCCCCCCCCTCCCTTATCACGCTACATGTGTCAGTGCCCCCTCGCAGTGGTAGAGACAGCATAAGAAATGTTTCTGTTTGTGCACGAAAAATAAAGATGGAGGAGGCTACAGACACGACTCCCAGTGCAGCTGCAGGTCCGATCCGTCCAGGAAGTCGGTGGAGAAAACGCTCGGGGGGGTGTGAGGCACCAGAGGAGCTAAACGGGTCTCCTCTCCTCCATTACTGCCTCCTCCACTCCCTCCTCTCACCATGGAGATGTCCAGCCAGTCCATGCTGTCGAAATCCAGCCCAGCAGGGTGTGGGGAGAAGCCCAGATCTGAGGTGTCCATGGGGGAGGGGGCGTGAGGGTCCAAAATGCTGGAAGTGCTGAGCATCTGGCTGTGGAGGTCGTGGATCAGAGTGAGACCTCCATCAGGTTCAACGCCCAGCAGGGGGTTCCCCGTCGAGCTCTCCAGGAAGTCCTCCAGACGCGCGCTGGAGGGGGGGGAGGCGAGGGGAGAGGGAGGGGTCGGGGGGGACAGGTGGAGGAGCAGGGGAGACGGAGGAGAGGCTGGAGAGGGAGGGTCCGAGTGGAGAGGGGCGAGGGAGGGGTCCGGGTGCCCTTTGAAGCCGGGGATTTCTGACGAGGACAGAGAAATGATGTCAGAACAGGAGACTCATCAAGTGTGTTTATTTGTCGTTTGTGTTTAAATAAAGTTTTTTACCTCCGCTCTTCAGCAGGATGTCAAACAGGTCGTCCATCTGCTGACTGTTGACGCCGTTCTCCTGCTGAAACACAACCGTTTCCATCAGTCACCAATCACACATCAACCACTGCTAATGTAATACATGATATTGGAAGTTTAACTATCGGTTCATTTTTTTATTTTTTTTATTTCCTGAAATACCAAAGACATTACAGGGTGTTTATTAAACTACAATAACCAGCTTTAAATCTGTAGATTTTACTTCAAAATTGTAGTTTTATTGTCTTCCTTCAACCAGATTGTTGTTGTTTATCATTGACATATCGAACAATAGAGAGGCAAAGTCCCTCCCTTTCCTCCATGGGACCTTATTTCGGAAAAAATATGTATTGAAGTCAATGGAGAGAAAAAGATTATCTTTCAATCCCGTTTGAATTGTGCCACGAATTACACATATGATGTTTGTCAATTTAAAAGATAATTTTGCAAGTTAAAAAAATCAAAAGGTGTCGTAAAACTGTGAAGTAACACTTGTTGTGTGTGAAACCGCTCAATGAACTACATCTCCCGTCTCGCACCACACACCAAGACGGCCGTCACGTTGGAACATTTCACTCCTTTCTTTCAGAATGAGGCGAAAAGTATTAAACGAGGGGAAAATCACTCCAAGTCTGGGCACGTTGAGAGCTGTGCATACACACAAGGGGAGTTAGTCGGTTCCTAAGAGCCAGCATGCGGGACCGGGACTCTGGGATTTGTAGTCTTTCTAGTTGCGTATTTTTCATAGTCTTATATTTCAACAGTTTTACGACAAACTGTGACTTTTTTGACATGGAAATGATTTGTTAAGATTGACAAACATCATATGTGTAATTCGTGGCACAATTCAAACGGGATCGAGAGATAATCTTTCTCTCTCCATTGACTTCAATACATAATGTTTCCGAAATAAGGTCCCATGGGTCGGAAGTAGACGGGCGGGACTTCGCCTCTCTATAAGGAAGTATAAAGAAAATATAAACGTTATTGTGTTTTTGTTTTCATAAAACACAAGTGACGCCTTAAAATGAATGAATATTTGTAGTTCAGGTATCAGGTAGGTAGAAGGGATTTAACTCGGTAAAGACAATAATATTAATAATTAAAAACATTTCTGTCACTTTTAATGAGCAACAACAGCGACACAAAATAAAAAATCTTCCAACTTCCTTCAGTTCAGTAAGCACAGAGCTCAGAGTGAGAGGGAACATGGAGGCAGAGACAGAAACAGGACGACACTAAAGGACAGACGGAGGAAAGAGGACGTACTTTGGAGCGCTTGGAAGAGAGGGAGGAGTTGTGTTTGGGGGAGGGGGGGGGTGAAGAGGGTGTGTCGGTCGTAACACACCTCCTCTCTCTGAGGGGGGAGGAGAGGAAGAAGAGAAGAAACAAGGAGAAAAGTTAATGAGGTGAAACAACAGGTGGAGAAGATGGAGGAGAGTATCTGAGGAATAGAGATGGCAAAAGTACACACACCCTTTACTCAAGTAGAAGTACAGATAGTCATGTTTAAAACACTCTGGTGAAAGTAGAAGTACTGACTAAACTTCTTTACTCAAGTCAAAGTAAAGAGGCTTTGAAATGTACTTCAGTAAAAAGTACCCATAACTAGCAGCTGCTTTAAAGAGTACCTGACCTCCCTTTATATTAATAGAACAATAATGTCATTGTTAGCTAATGAATGTTTCCATGCTGAACAACGGCAACATGACAACGTTTCCATTGGTCCCTCTTCTTTAGAGAAGACCAGGAAATGATGGATACACGGATCGTGTTCAAACCAATAGGCACGCAATGACTCTAAAGAATAATGATCACGCATCAAACACACATTCAGACTAAAGGAACCAGCTGTTTGGGAAAATGAGAGAAGTAGAAAGTACAAGTATTTGAGTTCAACATGTAAGAAGTAGAAAGTACAGGTATTTTAGTTCAACATGTAAGAAGTAGAAAGTACAGGTATTTGTGTTCAACATGTAAGAAGTAGAAAGTACAGGTATTTGCTGTTCAACATGTAAGAAGTAGAAAGTACAGGTATTTGGGTTCAACATGTAAGAAGTAGAAAGTACAGGTATTTGTGTTCAACATGTAAGAAGTAGAAAGTACAGGTATTTGGGTTCAACATGTAAGAAGTAGAAAGTACAGGTATTTGGGTTCAACATGTAAGAAGTAGAAAGTACAGGTATTTGGGTTCAAACATGTAAGAAGTAGAAAGTACAGGTATTTGAGTTCAACATGTAAGAAGTAGAAAGTACAGGTATTTGGTGTTCAAACATGTAAGAAGTAGAAAGTACAGGTATTTGGGTTCAACATGTAAGAAGTAGAAAGTACAGGTATTTGGGTTCAACATGTAAGAAGTAGAAAGTACAGGTATTTGTGTTCAACATGTAGAGAAGTAGAAAGTACAGGTATTTGTGTTCAACATGTAAGAAGTAGAAAGTACAGGTATTTGGGTTCAACATGTAAGAAGTAGAAAGTACAGGTATTTGTGTTCAACATGTAAGAAGTAGAAAGTACAGATATTTGGGTTCAACATGTAAGAAGTAGAAAGTACAGGTATTTGGGTTCAACATGTAAGAAGTAGAAGTACAGGTATTTGGGTTCAACATGTAAGAAGTAGAAAGTACAGGTATTTGGGTTCAACATGTAAGAAGTAGAAAGTACAGGTATTTGTGTTCAACATGTAAGAAGTAGAAAGTACAGGTATTTGTGTTCAACATGTAAAGAAGTAGAAAGAAAGTACAGGTATTGGGTTCAACATGTAAGAAGTAGAAAGTACAGGATTTGAGCTTCAACATGTAAGAAGTAGAAAGTACAGGTATTGTGTTCAACATGTAAGAAGTAGAGTAGAAAGTACAGGTATTTGGGTTCAACATGTAAGAAGTAGAAAGTAAAAAGACGTCAGAAAAATAAGTAGTTGAATAAAGTACTGATACCAGAAAAATGTACTTAAGTACAGTAACAAAGTATTTGTACTCCACTACTTTCCTGAGGAGGATGAGGAGGAGGAAGAGTTTACCTTCAGAGAGGAGATCAAACTGCTTTGGCTTTCTGAGTCCGACATGTCGTCGAAGAACGGCTGCAGGCTGGGGGGGGCGGACAGGCTGGGCTGAGGGGAGACGTTGGTGTCCAGGTGAAGCCCCGCCTTCTGCACCTGAAGTGGATACAGACAGGTTTATTATTATATGTTGAATATAAATTGTGATTGGCTCGTTGCTGCTGGTTCACAGAAATGATTTGTAACTGTGTTGGTGGCGACACCTTGTGGCAGGAAGATGTACTGCTCATTAGATTCAACAGTCCTTAAGCACATCTCAAGGTTCAAGGCTTTTATTGTCATGTGTGCATAGCTACAGTAGATCTTAGGTCTCAGGCTCCTCCAACAGAGCAACACAATACAACTGATAAAATAAAATAGTGCAAGTAAATACAAATAAAATAGAATATAATAGAAATAGTGCAGAATAGTCTATGTACAAGTAATTGCAATATTGATATATGAGTTGCAGATGAATGTTGTGGATGTTCTTTCTAGTTCAGGTGTTTAACGGTCTTATGGCCTGTGGGATGAAACTGTCCCTTTGTCTTACATTACAATTATTTGGTAGATATTATCAAGGAGACTTAAAAATGTGGTGAAAAGAAAGCTGACGATCGTATAAACGCTTTCTGGGAGTGAGACAAAATGATTTCCTGAGATAAAGGCAGCTCGTGTGTTCTCAAGCCTGAAGCGTATGCAGCAGTGTCTATTATAATATTATATAATACATTCAAACAAAAGAATAGGTTACTTTGCAGAAGACGCAGAATGAATAAAGAAATAATAAAACTAATAAAATAAAGTAAATGATCTTGCAAAAGAAAGGAGGGACACATTTGTAAAATACAAAAAAAGCATTTCATTTCCAGCTTCTCCCTTTCAAATAAAGGCGGGAAAAGTTCCATAAAAAAGCAAAACAAATATTTATGACGCACCTTTTTGATTGGCTCGGCCTCTGGCGGCTCTTTTGATTGGCTGTCAGCGCTGGGCAGTTTAGTCGGAGTCGACTGTAACCTCTGTAACAACAAGCAGAGAAATGAATATCTCATCGCTGATTATTAACCACGTTCAGTCCATTCAACAATATTAAGTTTCCCCCGTACCTGCAGTGTGATGCGACTGTTGGGTTTGGCCAATGAGGACTCTCCGTTCTGCCCCTCTGCACTGTGGTTGGTCAGAGCGATCAGGTAGTGGTTTCCGTTGCTGTCGGTAACCAGCGTGGGTGAGCCGTTAGCCTTCAGCAGGTCCAGAGAGATGGCCTGCGTTTGGACCTGAGAGGCGTTCTGCTGGTTGACAAAGACCGGGGTCACCTGGGAAGACAAAGAGTATTATATGAGTTATATAAATATTAGGGCTGTCCCGAATACCATTTTTCGGGCTCCGGATATTCTGTAGTATAATCAGCAGCGAATATTCGAATATTCGTTCCGTGCAGGGGGGGGGGGGGGGGGGTGCGTAGTAATCAGCAGCGAACCGCTTCGACACGTGTATTTCGGTTCATTCACCGGCATTCTTTTTGTTATTCTACAGTATTGTTGTTTTATAGTTATTTGTTAATGTAACCCAATTTGTGTTCTTTGAAATTGAAAAGGATATCGCATTGTGTGTGTTAGTTTCGTTGCAGTTGTATATGTCTTAAGTGTAATTTGGCTTGGCTTCCTATTTTGTATGGACATGCTTTTATTTTGAAGGAGAGGTAGCGCGATTGACAGGAAGTTGTTGTTGCTATGGAAACAACGTGACGGAGATTAATGGAGAAAAAGTAATATCTACATATAAAGACGGAGAAAGTAAACAATAACGTTTATGGTTAAGTGTTAGCACCAACCGAAGAGGCACAAGCTCACACAAGTTGATATTGGAGATTTCAATAAATTAAAAAATTAAAAACGAGAAAAAAAAGAAGGAATATCCGAATAACGAAATTGAAACCCGAACAGTACTCCAACGAACGAATATTCGGATACAGCCCTAATAAATATATGTTTTATTTACCAGTTTCAGAGACAGTTTTATCTCACTGGCCATAAGACTGTTGAGCTCACTAACATTTTTAAATATGCACTCGACATTGAAGCCTTGGAAAATATCTTTGTAAATGGATACTGCGTTTAACAGCATCAAAACTATATTTAAACGTCTGCTAACAAACCCTTTCGGCAGAATAATGCCTCTCATTTGTCCAGTCCTATTCTCATTACTTCCCTAACACGTGCATTCTCACAATAACGTTTCCATGTATCTTTTTCTATTTGTCGTAAAGCAGTCTCTTGCGTGTGCAGCAAAATACTTGCCCGGACAAGCCAGAGTATTTACTGGTTCTGGAGAAAAGCTTAAAGCTGGATGAAGGAGAATTTGACTATTTAAAGTTTTGATTTAGTTTTGCCTTCTTTTACTTCAATTAATCAAAAACGTTCCTCGGTTAACGGTTACTTTGTTCCTTAGGGAGGCACGTGAGAAAGACTAAATGTTCTCTTGAAGAATCCAAGGTGACACAGGGTCTAATTAGGGTTAATGAAATCCTTCACTGTTTGTTACTACAATGATCCTCCACCTGCTGCGTGCTGACAGCGGCCGCCTGCTGCCTCTGCTGCTGCCTCTGATTGGCTCTCAGCTGCTTCCTCTGCTGACTCAGGGTCGCTGAAGGTCTCTGGATCTGCACCGGGACCTGCTTCAGCTGGCTCTTCCCCACGCTGTGAGGAACCGGTTTCAGCTGCTGCTGCACCACCTTCTGCTGCTGCGCTAACTTCTGCTGCTGCGCCAGGATCTGCTTCTGCTGCGTCTGCTGGATGATGAGCTGCTGCAGGTGCTGCTGCTGTTGGAGCAGGATTTGAGCGTCTTCCCTCTGCTTGGTCGTAGCCTCGGAGGTTTTCTGTTTGGGCTGCAGAGTGAGTTTGTTGTGCTCTGCTTGTTGGATCTGCAGCCGGTGGATCTGCTGCAGTCGAAGCAGCGTCTCCTGACTGCACTGCATCGGCTGCACTGCTTTCTTTCCCTCCGTCACGCCCTCCATCCCCTCCTCGGGCTCCAGCTCCTTCTTCACTTTCACCAACATGCCGTTAGGGAGAGTCGGGGGTTGGATGGCGGACGCTTTTATCAGAGTTTGAAGCTTAACCTCTGTTCTGATTCCTCCCTTTTCTGCTCCACCTGTCATCTTTCCCAGTTCCAGCTGAGACCGAAGAGTCTCCACCAGTCTCTGTTTCTGCCTCAACATGCGGGTCAGCTCCTCGATCTGTTTGTCCTTCTCCTGCAGCATCTGGTCCTTCACTACGGAGGACGTGTCCATGGCTGCGGATGGAGAAGCGGAGGTGGAGGAGAGTCTGCAGGAGCTCTGAGACTCCTCTTTGACCGTGGAGAGAGAGGAGACGTTTGACGGGTGCTGAGGAGACGGGTGGAGGGTGAGCTGAGTGAGAGGAGAGCTCACCTGAAGGGACATACAACAAGAAGAGGATTTAAGTTAGAAGGAATGTGTTCATTATTTGCAACAAAAACACATATGAGTCTCTACGTGTGATAATAGTTGAACTTATATATATCACTTAAGTTGATAATAAGTACAAATATGTTTGAAAATCTGAGGTCATGGTTCTCAGCAGGAAACCGATGGACTGTTCACTCCAAGTAGGGAATGAGTCCTTACCCCAAGTGAAGGAGTTCAAGTATCTCGGGGTCTTGTTCTCGAGTGAGGGAACAATGGAGCGTGAGATGGGCCGGAGAATCGGAGCAGCGGGAGCGGTTCTGCAGTCGCTTTACCGCACCGTTGTGACGAAAAGGGAGCTGAGCCAGAAGGCAAAGCTCTCTGTCTACCGGGCCATTTTCCTTCCTACCCTCACCTATGGTCATGAAGGATGGGTCATGACCGAAAGAACGAGATTGCGGATACTTGCATTAAGACTAGTAAGCTAGTCAAATAAATACCTACATGTGTATTTTTAATGCTTTCTTTCCAATTATCTGAAAGAAGACATGTTATGGAAGCAAAATAGCCCAAAATCTATCAAAATGAACCACCGTGTGTCGTCTCTCACTTTAACAGTAATTCCCTCCACAGGTGACTTTAGCCGCTTTCACACCACTTTGCCGTACTTAGTTCCCAGCACTTAGTTCCCAGCACTTAGTACCCCCATGGAACTAAAGAGCCGATCGCGTTCACACAGGAATAAGTTCCCTGAGGGAAGATTAGGCAAATGAAGCCGCTGACGTCACTTCTTCTTCTTCTGCTTTGGGTTTACTGGCAGGCCGCAAACCACTTCACGGCGTATACTGCCACCCGGAGTCCCCGGCCGGAAGTCCCCGGAGTTGGGGAAGGCTTCAGTAGAAGCTGCTGGGAGTCCCAGCAGCTTCTACTGAAGCCTTCCGAGTAAATCGCCAGAACGCCGACACCTCCTCATCTCCACCTCTCCCATGTTTTCTTTTGTGTTGCCATAAGTTATTCTCTCTCCGTTGGTGCGCGGGGCTAATGCTAATGCTAATAATGCTAATGCCAGCAAATACAATGGCGGCTTCACAAAACTGTAGTTTTACGGGCCGTGATTTGCAAATTGGAACTTTTTTCTCCCCAGGAAAGTACCACCACTCTAGCAGGCACTAAAAAGGGGGGGGAAGTTCTCATGAACCAAGTTCTCTTCTTGGTGTGAACGCAAAATCCCAGGAACTATCGGAACTAAACGGGAAAAGCCTTTTGCTTCATATAAACTCTCACCATCTCTCCAAACATGTCTCCGTTGCAGCTCGTCTCGTCGGGGCTCATCCCAGCCAGCGACCTCTCAGAGGGAGTGGGAGACATCGGAGGGCTGGAGCTGGTGCTGCCGAACCTCATGACCCGCCCCGGGATCACCTGACCGATGGAGGACAGGTCCAGCTTGAACCCTCCCTCTCCTGGATGGTGGTCGGGGGTGCTGGTTGTGTTTGGAGAGGCTGTGATGGTCCCAGTCTGTTGGTTTGTCTGCGAGACGGCGTTCTTCAGAGCTGCTGCGTTGCCTCCATTTTGCTCCTGGTAGTTTCGGAGACGCTCGATCAGATCGTTCTTCGTGCCGGAAACGGTCAGACTACGAAGCTTCAGTTCCAGTTTCAACTCGGCGACCTGGAGGATGAGAAACAAGACCAGAAGTTACTTAGTGCTGGGCTTTGACTCAGAGCGAAAGAGACAGAATATATGATATGTAAGAGACAAGAACTAAACAAAAGTGTGTAATTTAGTTCAATGGCAAAACGTCCCAACATTTATTGAATTGTGTTCTTTTTTTTACAAATAACTTGTGAAATATTGGACACTTTTACCTTTTCAGGTCAATTAACATTATTTAAAAACTAATGTTGAAGCATCCGTCTAGATATAAAAAGGTATCCTTCTCAAGATAAGGTTTTCTGTTAACCTGGTCACAAACTTTGACCATAAGCTTGTACATTTGAGCATTTAAACATCATTTCTCATTATATTAGTGAGCCAGAAATGGTTAAAACTCACTTCTTGAGGTCCTTTAATACATGCTTGTTGATTGGGGTCAGTAATTTTTCTAATACAATTCATCTTTAATGCTCTATTGTTTTGTATTCTTATGTTTTTTGAGTTTTTGAGCTATCTCTCGTACAAGAATTTCCTTCAGGATTATAAAAACCCAGACACACCGAGCCGATTTCGGCCGTGGATAGATGTCTGGGCGTCGATGAGCGTCCTGTCGCCCTACTCAGATTGGTGTGTCCCGGACCGTTGTGTCTTTTGGGCCGTGCCGACACCTTCCGTCCCCCGATTCAACATGTTGAATCGGGGGCGGAAGGTGTCGGCCGCTGTCGGGATGCTGTCGGCAAAAGGCTGTCGGCCAAATAAATCACTCTGATTGGCTGTTCAGCTTAGCGAATCAGTGCATGAGAAGCGAAACGGAAGTGAAGAAGGCACACACAGACGGCTATTATTTTTCATTTTCCAGTACCGCACTAAACATGTTTTCGATAAGTCGTTATGTGAAACCGTCTGTGATGGACGAGAGTGAAAATGGAACGCACGCTATTTGTTGTTTGTATATATCACGCAGTCTGTCTTCCGGTTGTTGCCTCTTTTGAATGACGAATACACACTACCGCCGCCTGCTGGTAAGGAGAGTTATTGCCACTCACGCATGCGCAGTGCGTACGTGTTACTTGGCCGTCGGCTGAAGTCTTTGCGGTGTGTTCCAGTGCGACACATGGCCAAGACGCAGAGACGTGAGGCGACACATCAATCGGGTCCGTCGGGACGTGTTCTTTGATGTCAGTTTGGTGCGTCAGGGCCTTTAGATCTATCTTATCTTAAAACAAGCTGGTTTGTAGCTTAAATTAGTCAAATTTAACATATATTTAGATACCTTGAACTCATCCAGGTTGGCGGGCAGACTTCCTGGTTTGGCTCCGCCCGCTGCTGATTGGCTCAGACGGGAAGCCACGCTCTGATTGGATGTGTTGGTGGTCGTTGTGGAAACGCTGCGAGAGGGGGAGGGGCCAGAGTTTGTTGATGGAGGCTGCTCAGTGGGAGGCCTGATGGAGGAAACAGGAAAATATAAATATTAGTTTTCCTGAGTTAAGACAGCAGGGGATGTTGATGCCATGGTAGTAAATAAAATATAGTAAACATCAAAACAAAGTTACAGAGAGCTTTATTTCTCTCCCCAAACACATCCATTGTTTCATTTGAAAAGCATATTCCTAAAGTCCCACATTTGTTTTCCCCAAAGCACAGAGGCTTATCTGGGACGAAGAGGACTTCTCTACAGAATGACTGAAGAACCACTAATGTGGAAGAAACAAACCACAGCAGAGAGTCAGGAGCAGACAGGAAGTCATAAAGAAACCGCCTGCAGGCTGTGCTGCACAAATTCACTATCAGTAGAATAACTACGGGTTTAATATGAGGAAGAGAAAGGACTGCTGGGTGGCGGTCAAGTGGTTTTTGTTTTGCTTAGGAAGGTTCCTAATGGAGGGAAAGTAGCAGAAGTGGCCGCCATGATACAAGCTTTTTGAATTCTCTACATGATAGGAAAGGACTTGTAATGCTTTATTTGTTATCTCCGTAAACACAGGATACACTGGAGTATGCTTTACCAAATAAAGGGGATAATGCTGACCCACAATTCATTGCAGCTACAACATTTAAAGTGACGCACAAGTTGGCAGTTCACGGAAACAACAGATCATGACGGAAACAACAGATCATGACCGACACAAGTAGGTTAATTGTTCTTGATATGCCATTTCTTGCCGAAATTCTTATATGTTTTGAACTTCGACCAAAAAAGTGTGTTTACTGAGTTGGGTGATGTTTAAGAAGCCTATTTTTCTTTAATTCAACATGTTTGATTGGTGATATGCATAGTAGTCAGTGTGTAGGCCTTGCAAGTTATACTACTAATAGGGATTAATGCGGATTAATACGAGTGGAGGACTCGTATTAATCCGCATTAATCCCGATTAGTAGTATAATTGAATGAAACCCTTTAAATCAATAATATTTTATGCAATATATGCATAACTTGGCTGAGAGAGAGCACTCGCTACCACTTTTTTGGTAATATATTATCACTTTTGTCCCCTTGCATAAAGCCAAACAACACCATATGAACATATCTAGGTGCTTTGAGTAGTCCATATATATAGAAAATGTTAGTTTTAGTTTTGACACAAATCAATAACAATGGCCTTCGCATCATAATACACTTCTCTGTGTCCTGATGCATTCTCCTTCACATCTTTCCCTAACCCAATTACGTTGTTCCCAGAGGTTAAGGAAAAGTGTCTTTTGACCGCAGCCTTTGAATAAAACCCCTGCACTCGGCCCCCTTTACTTGCACATTGTGCACTCGAACACTCACTTGGGCGGAGCGGGCAGGATGGTGTGGTAGTTGTAGTGCTGCTGCTGCTGGTTGAGGATCTGCAGCTGCAGGAAGAGCTGCTGCTGGTGGAGCAGCTTGGCATAGGACGAGTCCATCTGGGGGGGGCGCTCTTTGTCTGCCTTCTGGTCTGGAGGGATGTACTGGTGGTACTTCAGCTTCTTCACCTGCACACGAGACAGAAAACGGTTTAGAGTAGTATTTTCAATATTGTGCAACCATTTTGGATGTGGTAATACATATGGCATACATTTTGTATTTTTTTTTAATTAGTATTCCAATTTATAGATGTTTTTATTATTACTTTTCTGTACATTTTTGGCTGTTTCTTTTTTGCAGTAAAGCATACATTTTGTGAGTTTTTCTCTATGTGTCTATTTGAAATGATGTACCCTTAAAAAGACAAACATTTCCTATTGAAACCCATTCAAATCACAATACATTAGATCAGGGTTTCAGTGTATTTTGTACTACTTTCCACGAGATTGAGGTATTTTTCTATGTCTTATATTTGTGTAGTTAATGTTGTATGTTGTTGCTAATCATGGACATATGCCAGACTGTGAAAATAAATACCACCATGCCTTAAAAATATAGAAACACATTTTTGCATGTGTTTTCTTCCTTATAAAATAAACACAATGGCATTCTTTTTTTACAAAATGACATTTAAAGGGTAACAAAAGTGAAGAGATGTCAGGATATTTGCTCAGCTTTAATGTTGGATAAGAGATTTAACTCAGTGAAAGTGGATATACCAGGGGTCGGCAGCGTAACCAGTGGCACACTAGGAATAAGTGTGCAAAATATATAAATTGTATTTTCGGATCCTGAACGAGACCGCCGCTAGAGCGCGTCTCCCCGTTACCTGCAGAAGGAAGCCATGCACGTAACGCGATCGTCGGCACACTGATCACAATTTTCGTTTTAAATGGCACTTCATAGTACATGACATGACATGACATGTTAGACGCTTTTATCCAAAGCGACTAACATACTCAATACTGTGGGCAATCCCCACAGGAGCAATTTGGGGTGAAGTGTCCACAACGACATGCTGACTGCAGTGGGGTTTGAACCTGTGCTCCCCTGATCCCAACACCAACGGACAACCCACTGCGCCACACACCTCCTCGTATCAAAAAGGTTGCCGACCCCTGGCATATACTATTAACATTTTAAAGTTGTTGTTTTTCTCTATTGCCATTAAAACCACATGATTAAAGTGGAGGCACAACACAAGGGTTCAAATATCCTCTTGCTTGACATCACTTACTGATTCCTGGACAGAAAAAAGGGCGTGCTTTCAGGTCATGTAGGCGGGAAAGGTCAACAGGAATAACAAAACTAGGGTCACAGGGCAAGTGTTTCCAATTCAGAGAAAGACATTGTTTATTCTGCTGTATTTAGGATGCGAAACATGGTATCCCTTCCTCTTTTAACGAGGCATTTCTGGATTGTATGAATGTTAAATGTGAAAATGTTTCTCTTGTTCTGAGAAAACTGACACCAAAACCCCAGAGAGAGAAACTGGAAGACCTTCAGCTCTCTGGTAGTTCCTCAAAGATCAGGTACTCTCATAAATCAGCGTTATACAATGTGTGCTTGCTTTAACAGAAACAGAGAGTCAGCTGACCTTGGGTTTGCTGTCCTTTGGTTTCTTGGGTCTCTGAGGAGGACGGTCTGAACTCGACTTATTTTGAGACTGGAGACAGAAAGCGTGAGAAACGGGGTCAGGAGGAGGAAGTGAGGAGATGAAGAGTAAGACGCTTACAGCTGCTTCAGAAATAGAGATTAGGGTTATTTAGAAGTCATCAAATCTGTATATCATATTCTTGGGTGATGAATCAGAACCAGAATACTTTATTTATACTATGGGGAAATTGGGCTTATTGAAATACATTTAAAAAAATTAGAATTTAAGATATTAAAAATAAGTATAAATAATAATAAATATAAATAATAATAATAATATATATAATAAAAATATTAAATAAATATTTATATAAAATCAGAAGTTCAAGTAAAAAGTCATATTTCAGATATTAAAAATAATACAGAGTAAATATTTGTATATAAACATAAGAAATTGAAGTAAAAATACGCAAAAAAACATCAAATTAAAAAAGTATTTATACAAACATTAGAAGTTAAAGTCAAATGTTTAAATAAAATATAATTGAAAAATATATATATGTCGACATAACAGGTTCAAGTAAAAAGGTGCAATAAAGAACTTGAGAAAAAAATATTTATATAAAAATGTAAGGTAAAATTCACAACAAAAGTTAAATTAAAGTAGAATAAAAAAAATGCATATATACATAAGAAGCTAAAATGTGCACATTGTACCACACAATATAACACGTTAATTACAATATATAATGATATAAAAACCAGTTACACGTACCTTGATATGTCCAGTAAGGCGCGTGTTCGTTAAAGTCACCATAGTCCCATTGGTGACTTTTGTGAAAGGGGAGGAGTCTGACCCATTCACCTGAAGAGGAGGAGGAAGAGGAAGAGGAAGAGGAAGAGGAGGAGGAGGAGGAGGGGACTGTGTGATGAACTGAAAAAAAGATTACTCTGGTTAGTGGTGCCATCAAGTTTATAATCACATGATTTATTAAATTCATTTCTTTCAAATTCAACTAAAATACGTCTTTTTGTTGAAATAATTTGACATTTTTTGTATTTTATTTAGTCTGAGTTTGTTAGCAGAAATCAACAAGCCTCCAGAAATATAATGTTTTAATTTCACAGTGTTTTAGAGGACACAATAAGGATAAACAGGAACCAATATGACGTTAAATTAGTGATGGATAACTATTGGATCATAAAGAGGGAGAGAGAGAGAGAGAGAGAGAGAGAGAGAGAGAGAGAGAGAGAG
>NW_022991978.1:0-91104 GCF_902827175.1 Gymnodraco acuticeps | reverse complement strand
AGCTATGGAAAAGTGGAGCGAGTGATGTTAGTGGATAATGAATGGGTTGGCTAACTATTGTTATTTGGTAGCAGCTGATCATGACTTTTCTTCCCATTTCAAAGGTTCAGCTCCTGTCCATAGATACTAACAGAAGCGTGTAGAGCTCCACTGTCTACAGAGAGTCTGGCTGTTGATGGACACTTACTTAAGTTAACAAAAAGGGATGCTTTAAAGGCTTATTTTCCCACAAAATTCCCTAAATGATTTTTTCTTCAGAAGGTACGTGTTTAGCGGTATCTAGCAACAGAGATGGCATTTTGTTTTGATTCATCTCAGTGATTCGTCCTTCCGCCCCCGTTACAATGAGGGTGAAGCGCTGAAAATGGCATTTAGAAAAAAAACATGGCCGTATGATGTTATTCTGAAAACAAAACCTTAAGTCTGGATAATCAGACGGTTGTATATAGAATTGTGTCACATTTAATGACGTTGTGTGTTTGTTTTTACCTGTTTTGGATGGAAATTGTTGTTTTAGTTTCTGTTTTAATGGGATGTTAACATCCTCTTGTTTGCCTTTGAGATTCTCTGGAAATGGGCAAGTTGCAGCGTGTGTGTGTGTGCGTGTGTGTGTGTGTGGTTGTAGTAAGTGGACACGTGGATGTTGTTGCCATTGTATGTGCCTTTGTGTACTGTAACTGTGAATTCATGTCTGAGTACTTGTAGCTTGTTTGTTAGTATCTAGCATCTAGCCTGTGTGTGTGTGTGTGTGTGCTGTGTGTGTGTGTGTGGTGTGTGTGTGTGTGTGTGTGTGTGTGTGTGTGTGTGTGTGTGTGTGTGTGTGTGTGTGTGTGTGTGTGTGTGTGTGTGTGTGTGTGTGTGTGTGTGTGTGTGTGTGTGGTGTGTGTGTGTGATGTGTGTGTGTGTGTGTGTGTGTGTCGTGTGTGTGTGTGTGATGTGTGTGTGTGTGTGTGTGTGTGTGTGTGTGTGTGTGTGTGTGTGTGTGGTGTGTGTGTGTGTGTGTGTGTGTGTGTGGTGTGTGTGTGTGTGTGTGTGGTGTGTGTGTGTGTGTGCGTGTGTGCGTGTATGTGTGCGCGTATGTGTGTATGTTTAGCAAGGCTTATCCATATAAGGAGAGGAGAGGAGATGAATTTGGGAACTGATGTGATTTGTCGCTGCACTGCTCTGGTGAAAACCTTGAATCTGTCACCACAGAGCACGTTAGGCTGGATTTATAAACCCACTTACTTACCGTGTGTGTGTGTTGTGTTTGACTGTTGTAAATTGAGAGAGCTTTAGTGTGAAAGTAAGAGTGCGTGTGTGTGACATTTTCAAAGAAAGAGTAAATGAAGAGAGACAGATAAAGAGCGAGTGGAGAGGCTCACACTGTACAAGGTGTGTGTGTGTGTTCATGTGCATGTGTGTGTGTGTGTGTGTGTGTGTGTGTGTGTGTGTTCAAAAGTGCATTAGCAAAGCATTAGCAGTGTTTAACATGTCAGGGCAGAAACTCCTCTCCATTAAAAAATGTTCTGTCCTCTTTTACCGGATCTGGGCTGTGACTAAAAGTTCACCTGTACTGTTGATCAGTTCAGTTTGAATGCACCCTCTTCCCCTGGTTTTCAAACAGTAGGTGTGACATAAGTCTGAGTTTATTTTAAGTATATTTACAGTGGTACAGTCAGAGTTAATTAACATTGCTGCTTTTTGTGTCAAAATAAATCACTTATTTCCAAAGACAAACAGCAGTTGAATCAGGAGAGACGGTTTTGATGTGATGACACATATTTAATGCGCAGATACACGAATGAATGTGACAGTAGTTTTGGCGATTAGGCCCCGTTGTGCAGGAAGTATCATTCGGGAGGGTAGAACCGATCCGATGAAAACCCCCCGGGGTCTAGACCCTGGTAGTGGTGAATGGATAGTTGGGTCGGTCTGAGGAGGAGTGGTTTAGCTTGACCCTGGATTCGGAGGGATGGGATGGAGGAGGGTTGCCTTGAGTCACCTGAAATGACAGTCAGAGGGGAAAGGGTTTGACGGCACGCTATGATAGGCTCTTGGGAATAGAGCGAAGTGATTGGCTAAGCTGAAGAGTGACGCCCCCGGTCACTTATTGAGAGGAGAGAGAGTAGAAACATGGAGATAGAAATACATGAATGAGTAAAGACGGTCTTCCTGGTTGAACTTGCGCTAAGCTTCATTTGTCAAGTTCTCTTTAGAGGCGATACACAGGTGTTTCCAGGGCGTCTTCGAGTGTTGGCACTTCATAAAATCATTGACAGATTTCTGGAAGTGTAAGAGAGTATGCTAGATGGTGTCAAAATAGTTGGAACTGGGTCGGACAATACAACTTATTAACCAGTGTGGGTTAATGAAAAGATCGTTATCCATAGTTAAGTGATTTGACAGGCTCCCGGGACAAAGGGATTGGGATCCTCGTGTTTTAGAGAAATATTTGGCAACATTTGGGAAGAGGTTTGCCACAGACGGTCCAATAACTTTAAGCTTAACTGATTTATTGCATGTTTATTCACATAATTAAGACTAGTGGAATGTATGTCCCACGATGCAGTCGTAATAGTTGTAGTCTAACCTGAAGTTGTTAATATTATTGAAATACGCCCCAATCAACTTTAAGCTTTACTGATTTGTTTCCATCAAGGTTTAGCTGTTTGGCAATTTTTTAATAAACAATTGAAGCAGAATGGAAACTCTGTCACCCATTGGCTGAATCTGACACAGCACTAAATCTGAACAGACCAACTGCATGGAGACATGAAACAATAAACAACATACGTTTTAAAGTATTTCATTTGTTTGTTGAGAAAAGCAATGTGGTGGCGATTCCCTTCTTTCATAATTTCACCATTGTGTCTTTCGTCCTCCATGACACCGTTCAGAGTGAACTCTCTTTTTCTAATATTCAGCAAAAAAATGTGCCACAGTTCACAAACTCTTACATTTTAATGTTCTTTACTGTAAAATATTAAACCTCAAACCCACGTCTTGCACACAGACAGGCAGCAGTTGTTGCTTCGGTTGCAAACTGACGATGGCCTTTTTTAGTCAATTTGTATTAAATCCAAAATATGCAAAACTTGAATTACCTTCCTGATATTTAAGCCTCCTTACTACAGGTCTCATAATGTTGTCTTTGTGTTATATGCCTCTTGATTTTGTCTTCACAAATCTCCCTGTCTTCCTACTGCAAACAGTCTAGATATTGCATTGTATTAATATAGTTCAAATTAATTTCTCCCTTTCATTTCATCTCTCTCTCACTTGATCAATCATTTTCAACCCCACCTCCCTTTCACACACACACACACACACAACACACACACACACACACACACACACGCACACACACACACACACACGCACACACACACTAGCTGTTGGCGATCAGGTGGAGAGATTATGGTGCAGTAATCTCTCAGATTAATACTTAAAATGAGTGCTTAATTACTTAAACCCTGCTGGCAGGTGCAGCTGTGTCTCTGTGTGTGTGTGTGTGTGTGTGTGTGTGTGTGTGTGTGTGTGTGTGTGTGTGTGTGGTGTGTGTGTGTGTGTGTGTGTGTGTGTGTTGTGTGTGTGGTGTGTGTGTGTGTGTGTGTGTGTGTGTGTGTGTGTGTGTGTGTGTGTGTGTGTGTGTCTGTGTCTGTGTGTGTGTGTGTGTGTGTGTGTGTGTGTTGTGTGTGTGTGTGTGTGTGTGTGTGTGTGTGTGTGTGTGTGTGTGTGTCCGTACAGTACACAAAAACCCTGGCAGAGCCTCTCACTGAATTTAAATGTCATCTTTCTTTATTGGCACGGTCTGTGAGTCCATCTGTGCTGCCAGGGCAGGCAGAAAGAAAGCAGCGCAGAGAAGATGATCTAATCAAATATTTGTTTGATATTTGAATGTATTTATTATTACAATAATGTTAGCAAATATGAATGGAATACCATTTCTTGTTTTAGAATAGCTCTAGTGTGATTCTGATGCTTCAGTGGACACAAATGTTGTCATTGTATCTTTAAAAAAAAGAATAGTGACATCATTACATTTTCCCATCCTGCCGACCATTAGGATCGCAACTTTAAGAATATGTCAAGCCAATTGATCACAAAAGCTAGTGGAACAGAGGCTGTTTGTGACATGACTCTGTTACACACTCGATTATGACGTTTCCCCATATACAAAAACAATTATAATTCTCCTTTGGGCTTCGTCATTCTAACAGCAACATTTTAGACTCTTCATTTCAGAGGAAGCGCTCACTGAGCTCAAGCTAACGTTGTGCAGTAGTTCTTAACTGTATAATAAGTTAAAACTATTAGAGTTACAGTCATTGGAACCTTGACATGTGAAAAGGCGGTGTTGACCATTTGCAAACCTTCATTGTGAAGCTCTTACACAAACTTTTTTTAATGGTGTTTGTTTTCCTTTACTTAAGCGGAAGCAAGGCTAATAGAGCAAACCTCATCATATGAATTTAACCACACATTAAAGTTGTCACAATTAGGGCTAGCTATTCGAGCAGCTTCCAGGTTTCTAGTTTGAATTGCTCAATGTGATGGAGGGACATTAAATAAAAGCATTCAGTTATGATCCTGCTAATACCTTTGAGTTTTGTATTGGTTAGTTGGTGTGTGTGTTGTGTAGCGGGGCGTTGCAGGTAAACAACATGTATGCACTCTCTGTCAACGTAACCAGGATAAATGAAGGTTAAAAAAACATTTACTAAGATGGGAAGGAAGTGAGGTACCATGTGGGTGTTCGAGTGAGCGTGTGTGTGGTTCCGTGGCTTTTTAATGTCATCTAGCTTAATCAGATTAACACTCAGAATCCTATTAAACACACACAGACACACACACACACTAAAACTCACGTGGGACTAGAGGAGGTGAGACATCTGCTCAAACTGAACCGCTCACAGCGTCTTCCGTTCTTTGTCTTCCTTTTCTTTCTATCTTTTCTTTCTTTTTTTCTTTCTCTCGAATCTCAATCTGAACTGGTAATGAACCTTCCCGTTTTCAGTCATCACTTCTAGAAAACATACATGCTTACACATCCACGTTTCGTACCGACTTGCCTTATCACACACGAACGCACACAAAGGCATACACGTAATTACACTTACACAATTAAACGTGTTAGAAAAGATGTGGCAGCCGAGGAAAGAGGAAGGGAGGCTTCCTGTCTTTGCTCTGCAGTGCAGGTAACTGTGAAGTGTGTATGTGGAGGACACTCACACACAGTGTACACACGTCTGAAGAACACACTTTGTTGGTTAAACACATTAACAGAGAAAAGTGCAGTTTACTAAAAGTGTTTAAGTTTGCAAAGGGGATCATTATAAATACTTGAAGCCCCGCCCCGTTTTCTATGTTAGCTTCTGATCAACCAGCATCTGTAACTCTGTACATTTTCTCAATGGGCGTCATAGCAGTTGGTGTGTCAGCCTGTGTCCCATGGCTGTTGCTGCTATGACACCTGCATTTCCCCACAGGGACCAATAGAGGTTTATCTTATCCTATCTTAAGGCCGTGTTGTCCCAGTGACCGCAGTCAAGTTTACCAAAAGACTGTTGAAAGGACACTTAAAACAAAAAAAGACTGTATAAAAGATGTTGTAACGCTTCTCCCAAACATAAACATAAATGTCCAAAGTGCCCCCGTGTTCAGATCATTTAGCTGGATCTCAAACTGGAAAACAACATTTTAAATGAGAGAAATATCATATTAAGTAAATGATTTGCATCGATCCACACATCGTTTACATCCGATGCTTCTTTCTTGTCACTCGAGCGCAAACAAAAGTCTTCATTTACATAACGTCTAGTTTTACAACCAAACGATAGCGCTGCTAATGTATTGAAAAGAGTTTGGTTTGCTGCATGAAGGTGAACATTTCTGACCATTCCAGCCTCTGTTCTCTCTTAATGAAAAACAGAACTACATGTTTGCAGTTATATATTTAAGCAATAGCTCACGACAGGCCGTGGTATATGCTCATTATATCACAGCTAAGAACCAATCAGATTGCTTGATTTGACTTGTCCGTTTTATAAAGACTGTTATATTTGAAGTACTGTCTTCATGTCTACTGTCTTCATGTCTACTGTCTTCATGTCTACTGTCTTCATGTCTACTGTCTTCATGTCTACTGTCTTCATGTCTACTGTCTTCATGTCTACTGTCTTCATGTCTACTGTCTTCATGTCTACTGTCTTCATGTCTACTGTCTTCATGTCTACTGTCTTCATGTCTACTGTCTTCATGTCTACTTCTCATGTCTACTGTCTTCATACTGTTTCATGTCTACTGTCTTCATGTCTACTATCTTCATGTCTACTGTCTTCATGTCTACTGTCTTCATGTCTACTGTCTTCATGTCTACTGTCTTCATGTCTACTGTCTTCATGTCTACTGTCTTCATGTCTACTGTCTTCAATGCTGTGTGTCTTCATGTCTACTGTCTTCATGTCTACTGTCTTCATGTCTACTGTCTTCATGTCTACTATCTTCATGTCTACTGTCTTCATGTCTACTGTCTTCATGTCTACTGTCTTCATGTCTACTGTCTTCATGTCTACTGTCTTCATGTCTACTGTCTTCAATGCTGTGTGTCTTCAGTCAGACACACAGCAGACAATAAAACATGCTGTAGGTTACTGCTATCGTGTGTTGGAATCACACACACACACACACACACACACACACACACACACACACACACACACACACATATATATACACACACCATTTTTTATAAAAGTACCCAATCTAATAATCCGCTCACACACATTGTGTGTGTGTGTGTGTGTGTGTGTGTGTGTGTGTGTGTGTGTGTGTGTGTGTGTGTGTGTGTGTGTGTGTGTGTGTGTGTGTGTGTGTGTGTGTGTGTGTGTGTGTGTGTGTGTGTGTGTGTGTGTGTGTGTGTGTGTGTGTGTGTGTGTGTGTGTGTGTGTGTGTGTGTGTGTGTGTGTGTGTGTGTGTGTGTGTGTGTGTGTGTGTGTGTGCTTCCTGTTCTCTGTACATTTGACTGCACCTTTATGTTTACATACACATGCCTCTCTGTTTGTTCCTTCATTATGTATGTGTGTATATTTGCACTCCTATTGTGCACATGTGTGTGAGCACATGATGTTGGCCTACAGTATGTGCTCATACATGTGTTACCGAGGCCGACGGTACAGTGTGTGTCTGGCCCATATGTCCCACGATTATAAATAGCATCCGAGCTGCGGTCCTGTTTTATTCTTTGGTCTATTTTCAAAATGATAGTGTGTTTTAAATAGGACATGGGTACAGAACCCAAAGTAGAGAAAGGTGTGTGTGTGTGTGTGTGTGTGTGTGTGTGTGTGTGTGTGTGGTGTGTGTGTGTGTGTGTGTGTGTGTGTGTGTGTGTGTGTGTGTGTGTGTTTGTTTGTGTGTGTGTGTGTGTGTGTGATCACAGCTCAATCACATGATGCATCACATTGCATGGTCTGTCTCCATACCCGCTAACCCTCTTTTTCACTTCCTCTATTCTACAAAGTGTCTCTCTGTCTCTCTTCTTCCATTCCCTCTGTTGTTTCCTCTCTTCCTCTCTTCCTCTTTTACTTTATATAATCTCTCTTGACATCTTTTAGCTTCCCTCACCCTTTTTGTAATTCTCTTATATATCCCCCATTTTCATCAGTTAACCCTCAGGACTTCTTTCTTCTGAGAGTGCTGACTAGAATATGGTCAAAGACTGACTTATTACTTTTGCGAAAAACAGTTATTTTCTGCTCATCTGAATTGAAATCAGCAGCGTTGTGTTCTTTTGTTTACGTCTAAAAGCAGGTTACACGGCACAGAAGAGTCACAACTGCCTTATATACCCTGAAATGTGCTTCTTCATAAACACATCTTTCTTTCTTTGCCATGTTCTGCTTTCTAGCATTTCTGATTCAAGGAAACAGCAGTGTTGTAAAGTTTGTCTGGACTTAAAGAACCAATAAGATTTCAAAACAAACACAAGTTGATTCTGTTATTGGTAACCCTCATAATCATCAATCCTTTCTAAATAACGGTGACACACACACACTCACACATTAACTGTGTTTCCTTGGTAGGCATCCTGTTATTTGGTTAACACCAGCAGTGATGTTTAAGCTTAAGTTTCTCCCGATACACTACAGACACATTTCTATATGTTGGAACATCAGAAACATGACAAAAGTTATTTTCCTTCCCATCTTTCTGTGTGCTGTTAAGCAGAATCCCCTTGCCACATTAATAACATTTTGATATGTCAGAGATGCATGGTGTTAGGGGATAATTCTCCTAGATATACACCTTTTGCCCTTTGACGTTTATGACCAACCCTGACGTCTGTTATCTCCCTTAAGGAAGGGGCTGCTTCAGCCATATGTTGTTGTTACCAGTTTATGACCGGGTCACAAATGGTGTATTGTTATGGGTACACTGGAACACTTCCTTCTTGGGGTTTGTGGACTCCAAGGTGTGAAATCTTCGAGGCCATAGGCGTCAGACGCAAGTGATTCCGTGTTCCCAGATGTTTAGTCTATCTCCCCAAATGTGTTGATTACTCTCTCGGAACTAGTTAAAAGCTCTATCGAGAGAGAGGCTCTTCAGAATTGACGTGGCAACTCTACCGTGAAGTCAGAACCTCTGGCTCTGTGACTTGTGATGTGAATCCTCCGGCCGAAGCTCCTAATAAACCATCAGTGTTTGACATAAAAGCTCCTGCTCTTCCCGTGTCTCCTTCATGAGTCGGTGACTCCCACTGCATTGCTACACAGCCGTTTCTCCCACACATGGCGTGTATCTTTAAACAACGCAAATGTTTGTAGTAGAACTCTTGGGTAGCCTTGGTTCATAACCCATTAGTGCTCTCAAGACCCTTCTGATTTAACAAGTGACACTTGTTAGGGTTCCGACCCACAGGTTAGGAACCATTGAACTACAGTAAATAAAGTCGTTACAACTTAATAATCGATTAAATATATATAATAATTAGATTTTCTGCTAAGAGAGTAATCGCTTTGGATTCTGGGGTTTTGAATTGGTTATGTTTTTTTGTATTTGTGATATTTAATGTAAATACAATACTTCTTCCACCACTCTGTCAATGATGGGGAAGAAGAAATCACAGAATCTCTCTCTCTCTCTGCAGTACACTGGTCCGATCCCGGGCGAGCGAGGGGGCGAGCTGGCCATGGGGGGGGGGTCGCAGCGAGACCTCGGCACTGAGCGGGACGGGAGGGGGGCGGGCCATGACCACTACCCAGAATTCCCAACGGCCAAACGCCTGCTGCTTCTGCTGGTGCTGCTGCTGCAGCTGCTCATGGTAGGAGACAAAAACACACACACACACACTCACACACACACACACACACACACACACACACACACACACTGCATTTACACAGACAAGTTCATACAAACCAACACATGCTGCTCTAATGTAAGCACACACACACACACACAGGCCAAACAGCTGTCTGGATGTGCTGTGGTCCTGTCAGCACAGCTGTAAAAAAACTTGACAACAGTTTTTGTCAGTTAAACTCGAGAAGTGTGTGTTACATTTTTTTTAGCAACAACAATAGGTTAAGGATCTAATAACGTCTACTTTCTGTGTTGGGTGTCCTTATTCAGATGCATCTATTGCACAGAATAGCTTTTAATTGTGTAGCATTAGTTGCCCTTTCTCTCTACTGAAAAGTGTGCCGCTTGCAACCATCTCTGCTGGTGTCAGAGACTTGTAGAGGAAACACAGGCAGCCGAGTTAACCAATCACAGTTCCTGTGGTTTCCACTTTGCAGCCACAGGAGCATGCATGGATACATGCTACATTTCTAAAGAGGTGCAGAGGAGCCTTTGGTGTTTTGGGGCTGCACAGTTGGTAGTGTTACAAGCATGTCAAAGACAAAAACAGAGGTGTGTATGATTAAGAAGGATTTATTGTCAGAAATGACTTTACTCTCGTTGAAACTAAGACAAATCTACATTATTCAATCACTTGCCTAGCTCTTATGCCAACTTTTTGCTCACCAATAAACTGTACATTGTCAGGATGTCACCAATCTTTTAAACACTTTTTTATGCACTATGAACGTTTTATTTATACAAAACCTCCAAGGAATAAAACGGGAGTCCTAATTGACCTTGTTTGACCTTTTACTTTTTTAGATTTCTGCAAGAACCACTGTATCACACCAATATCTCCAGGTATTAGTCAAACTGTAGCTGTGCAGTGATTAGGTCTCTGTAGCTCCCACAGGGGACCTCATCATTTACAGCTCTCTCTCTCACACTCACACACACACACACACACACACACGCACGCACGCACGCACGCACGCACGCACCCATGCATGCACACACACACTGCACATGTAGACACCTGCTTGTCTTACAGTTGGCTGTTAGCATTACTGTGGGTAGTGTTATCATTAAATGAGGTAATAACATATTTGAAGGTTTATAGTTTTAACCGCAATTACTCTGTATCAGCTGTGGTTTTTTCGTGTGTGTGTGTGTGTGTGTTTCCCTCCTGAGAGCAGTTTAATCATGTCAGTCTCTCCCTGTCAGGAATGAAGAGGAGAGACGGAGGAGGAGGAGGAGATTATCACAGGACACCAAGATGGAAACCATACCAAACTGTGAAGCTTGGTGAGTGCGCAGTGCCTCTCACACACAGACACACGGAAACACACACACGCGCACACACACTTGGTTTGGTTTGGTGCATAATTAGGAAGATTTGTGATAATTTTCTTGAACCTCTGCTCTCTCTTAATCTAAAACAAAAATGTGTATTTCCCTGCTCGCACATTATAAAGTTGTGATTAATATAAACTTAATATAGTCAATATAATTGTTCCAATGCAAACATTAAGCATGGGCATGCTAGGATTTGGGACCTGGTATTGGTGTTAGCTAAGGAGTCATTAGGATTCATCCTCTGGGGACCATCAAAATAAAAGTCAAAGTACTTCTTTACCACTATATATAAAATGGATAGTCCAACTTTGTTAATGGTCTTTGCTCTATTGAGTGCTTTTAACTACTTCTACTTCTAAATGTAGGATGAATTGGATTGTATACAATCTTAAACACGGATTCACGGTCAGAACATTTTTTTCTTTTTGTATCAGTTAAATCAGAAACATAACTCATGCTGTAACGCAGAGTGACGTTGTAATTCTATCCCAATCCTCTTTTGTAATCAGTAAGCTATAAGATTTGGACCATGACAGTCATTTGACAAAAAATACATTAATACAAAAACCAATGAGGAAATTAACCAACTTTCCGCTCTTCTTCGTCAGCACCAAACCCTCAATGGAAGAGATCCGGCTGTGGTCTCAGTCCTTCGACAAGCTGATGAAGAACCCGGCGGGTCGAAATGTTTTCCGTGAGTTCCTACGGACGGAGTACAGCGAGGACAACATGCTGTTCTGGCTGGCCTGCGAAGACCTCAAACAGGAGATCAACAAGAATGTCATCGAGGAGAAAGCACGATCCATCTACGAGGACTACATTTCCATACTGTCACCAAAAGAGGTAGGAAAGCTTCCCACAGAGAATTGTTTATGGGGGTTTCTGACCGGGAGGGAGGCCGCTTTCTTTAAGGTCCCATGTCATGCTTTTCCGGTTATTACCCGTCCCCTTGTGTTATGTAGCTTTTTATGCATGTAAACGGTCTGCAGAGTCACAAACCCTCAAAGTACACCCTGTAGCCAGTAAAACTCTAACACAGAAAATACCTGTCTATGCTGCCCCAGAACGCCTCGTTGGGGATTTTTCTTTTTCCATTTTTTTCTTCCTGGTACCAAGTGACGTGACGACGATCCTAATGGACCGATTGGTCCAAATGGAGTTGCGCCGTGTCTCGCTGTCTTGCAGACCCCACGCAGCAACCAGGAAACGACACCAGTAATCCACCTCACACTGTCGGCTCCTCGAGTCTCAAAGGGCGGAGCAGCGAGCCCCGCAACGTCCCGCCAACCCCACGCAGCATTCTCATCTGTTTGTCATTGCTGGTGTCATTTTCTGGTTGCTAACAAATGCCATTGTAACACATAAACGCACATCAGAGCACAGTGGGCTCATAGGGAGAGCGGGGGGGGGGGGCAGGAGCTCCAACAAGCCGTTTAGGACAGAGAGTGAATACACATATTATACAGAGATGCTGTATGAGAAACCCATGTGAGTTTGGAACATTGAACAATGTACATCTATTCTAGTAGACCTCAACAATGGAATTATGATCAGTAGAAATGGCCATGACATGGGACCTTTAAAGGCCACCTATTATGCAAAATCCACTTGTTCATGTCTTTTCTTCATCAACATGCGTCCCCTCTGTGGAAAGAGACTCTGGACGTTTCAGGAAAAAAGATTCTCTCTCTTTTTGTCCTGATCCATTTCTATAAAAACCTGTCTGAAAATGAGCTGATCAGATTTTGGCCACTTTATGATGTCATGACGATTTTTTGGCTTGTGTAACCATCAGCCAATAACCAGCCAAGGTGGTCAGTGGTTTTGTATTAGAAAAGAAAGCAACCAATCAGATCTTGTTCTGGGTCTCTGGGTAGAATATCCTTCACCAAGGTATTCTACATCCTTGATAGGATGCCCTGGCCGTTGCACTGAATGAGAGCATACGTTTGGACTGACAGTTTGATCAACCAATCATATATTGATTTGTAGCCAATGGGCGTATTCTTTCAGAGTTTCCCCTCGGTTCCAGGGTATTCTAGAAGGCCCGCTAGTTAACTGGCTCGAGACAGAGGATCTAGATGAATGCGACGAAGCAATTCATGCAGTTTTATTGTTTTTAACGTTGAAATGACAAGTGCAACAGGTGAAGATGAAGTTGTTGCGGAATTGTTGTGAGTACCCTTTTCAAGACGACAATTCAGTGAAAAGACGGACATTATAATGCCGCAGGGGGTGTGTGTGTCTACAGAAGGTCCAGTTGTGATAGACAACGGTTCGCCACTGGATGCTGCCATGATCTGTTTGGTATTTGGAGCCAAACACTTCAGAGACATGTTTTGTGTATATCTGAGACCTATTATATATTGATGAAAAACAGTATAATAGGGGACAGTGATCCTTCCTCCAGCGCATGGTCATGTGTGATTCAGAGTGAGCACGAAGAGTAGACTCTATTCACAGATGGGTCAATGTGTTGCAAAAGAGAATCATTGTGCTGCACCCAGCTCTATGAGAAAATAAGATTCACTCATTTTTAATAATGAATTAAATCAGAGGTCTTACCTAACCCTAACTTAGTTTCAATGTTTTAGAACAATTACAAATAACACATTTAAAGAGATATTTGGTTGTGGTTCGTTTCAAATATCACTAAATGTTTTATTATGTTCTTTTTTTGTCAAAGATTTTTTGGAGATTATTCAGCAGTTGCAAATAGGAAACAGGAACGTTTGTTTTACTTTTTGATGTAATGACGTAGCTCCCTGGACACACTGTTCCCAGGGATGCAAAGTTTGTGTCATTGTTTGAATTCCAAAAGATTTTTGCTAATCACTTCAGGATGTTTAACTGCGAGGCGAACGTTGCTCAAGATCTCTTCTGGTGTCTCTTAGAAATGAGCTGGTTTTAATTCAGCGACCGACAGCGTTTTATAAACATATTCTTATGTAAGATCTGGCAGATGCATTTTGTTTTTCGCCGTCTGTGTTCTGTTGCCTCATCTGTGCCCGCCTGTCAGTCTGTCCAACATTTAGATTCTCAATAACTCAACAGCTCTTTACATAAAGTGTATTCTATTGATATGAATGGTGCTCGAGCTGAGGATTTCAAGCTGAGCCATCAGTAGGCTACGGTTTATACTTGGAAAACATTTGACTGAACATGTTCCTTCTCCCCAGATCATGAACCATTTTAATTGTTCTCTTACATTGTCATCTGGACAAGGAGAAGGGTTAGGGTTAACCGTTTAAGTCTTTCTTGCTGCATGGCTCCAGCTTCTTAAATGTGAAAATATGTTGCTTTTCCTCGTAATACGTCACTGTGCATTACATTCCTGTTGTCCTCGGATCAAATTTGACACATTTGTAAATGTTATTCAGTTGGAAGAAGGGGTTATTTCATCTTAATGCCGCAAAAATAACATGAATGATTCTTATTTCAGTATTCGGAAGACAAAGTCATGTTCCACACTTGAATTATTTGTTTAATTAAACACATAATTATAGCATCTGGTGCCATTACAAAAATCCTGACTTAACCTTGACATACACACGTTTTTGATAATCCATCAAGAAATGTACCAATAATCTCAACGATATAATATATATACATTTAGTTAGTTTGAGCTCTCTTCATCCACTGATACAACAAAACAATAAGGTTGAATATTCTGTAAATAACGTCAATTGACCATAAATGCCAAAAAGTAAAAGTTTGGATACATGTTACTTGAGAGGTGAAACACAGAGTTGGGTTATGATTATTTTAATAATTTGTCGAAACCAAGTCAAAGTTGTTTAAAGTCAAAGAAATCTGATGAAATCTACTTTAGCAGATTGTATTGTGAACAATCCCCCAGAGTTGATCGGAGGTCATTCAGAACACCTGTGGCTCCTAATTAAGAATTGAGAACAGCTTGGGGGCCTCCCCCTCTCAGCCAATCAGGGTGCGGCAACGCCCTTCCCTTGGGGTTTAAGATTAGAGGTGCACTCTCTGGGGCGTGTGATCCTTCCTCTACATAATGCACACTTCATTTCAGTAGATACAAAAAACTCTCCTCTTTTGAGACTTATTGGCTGTTTTTAACTTTTCTGATTGAGGCAAGGCAAGTTTATTTATATAGCACTTTTCAACACAAGGCAATTCAAAGTGCTTTACAAAAAATGAAAGACATTAAGAAAATGGCATTTAAAATCAGTCATTAAAAAGAAAAGCTAATAAAATAAACATTAAAAGAAAAAATATATGGATAAAAGTTAGTGATAAAAGTTACAGTGCAGTTTAAGATATGAATAGTTCAATTAAAAGCAGCGACAAAAAGAAAAGTCTTCAGCCTGGATTTAAAAGTAGTCAGAGTTGCAGCGGACCTGCAGGTTTCTGGGAGTTTGTTCCAGATATTTGGAGCATAATAACTGAACGCTGCTTTACCATGTTTAGTTCTGACTCTGGGGACAGAAAGCTGACCAGTCCCTGGAGACCTGAGAGATCTGGATGGTTCATAATTTAGCAGGAGGTCAGAAATTTATTTTGGGCCTAAACCATTCAAAGCTTTATAAACCAGCAGCAGTATTTTGAAATCTATTCTTTGACACACAGGAAGCCAGTGTAAAGACTTCAGAACAGGAGTGATGTGATCCACTTTCTTAGTGTTAGTGAGGACTCGAGCAACGGCGTTCTGAATCAGCTGCAGCTTCCTAATAGATTTTTTAGTGAGACCTGTGAAGACACCATTGCAGTAGTCGAGTCTACTGAAGATAAAAGCATGGACAAGTTTTTCCAAATCCTGCTGTGACATTAGTCTTTTAATCCTAGATATATTCTTTAGGTGATAGTAGGCTGATTTAGTAACTGTTTTAATGTGACTGTTGAAACTCAGGTCAGAGTCCATGACTACACCTAGATTTCTGGCTTATCTGTTGTTTTGAACATTGCAGACTGAAGCTCAGCGCTAACTTTTATACGTTCTGACTTGGCTCCAAAAACCATTACCTCAGTTTTATCTTTGTTTAATTGGAGAAAGTTCTGACACATCCAGTCATTGATTTGTTCAATGCACTTACTCAGTGTTTGAATTGGAGCATAGTCTCCTGGTGAAATTGTTACGTAAATGTGTGTGTCATCTGCATAGCTATGGTAACTTATTTTGTTGTTTTTCATTATCTGAGCCAGTGGTAGCATGTAGATGTTAAAGAGAAGAGGCCCCAAGATGGAGCCTTGAGGAACCCCACATGTCATATTTGTCCACTCAGATGTGTATTTACCTATAGAAACAAAGTTGTTTCTGTCCTTTAAATAGGATTCAAACCAATTCAGAACTGTTTCCGAAAGTCCCACCCAGTTCTCCAGTCGGTCTAGTAATATGCTGTGGTCAACAGTGTCAAACGCAGCACTGAGATCTAATAATACTAACACTGAAGTTCTGCCAATGTCTGTGTTTAAGTGGATGTCATTAAAGACCTTTACAAGAGCAGTCTCAGACCCCGGCCACACGAGGACGAAAACGGCTAAACGCATAGGATTAACGCAAACGCAATCGCAAAAAAGCTTCCGTCCACACGCAATAGTTATCTGGATAGTGTCTGTCTACACGAGACCGCTCCGTTTAGCTCCAACCGCTGGAGAAGCTGCAGTACATATGCAGGAGCCTGTACGTGGCGCTGTAACTTCCTCCACAAAAGCAGCGAAGAAGCATGGTTGTCATGGTTGCCCTTCTGTTTATTCTCCGCGGTGGGGGCCGAGGGAACCGGGCAGAGTTTTTCGCCAGTCAACGTGTATTAAAGTTTAAATCTTCCGACAAAATTATAGAAGTGCCGGTCAAAGGTCTTCTTTGTTATTTATTGAGCTTTAAAACAAATGAATAACGAATCTATATATTATAATAATAAAATACACGGAGCCTCTCTTTTTCCTCCCTCTCTTCGGACAGCGCCAGTGTCTGTTTCATGCAGCAGCTGATCCAGTAATGAGTGACCCGGCCGACAGTAAAAATAAACATATTTATAACTAGTTTAGGTAGTTTGAGAGGTGTCTCCGTCCTGTCAGATTAGACTTCACTCGCGTTTATGTCCATATCGAGAGAAAGAGAAATAATCTGAATTCAGTGTGCAGTTTACTTTAACGCGGGGGTGAGCAGCAGAGGTGGGGAGAGGCGGGGCTATTGCGCAATCACTATCAGAAAATGTTCGTATAGGGCGCACACACGGAGCCGTTTGACCCCCCCAGAGCGTTGCGTATGCCATTCTATCCACCTTGGGACCCGTTATCGTTTCCTCAGTCGTTTAGTGCCGTATTCGGTCGTCCTCGTATGGCCGAATGGTCTATATGACACTAAACAGTAACGCAAACGGCCGTTTTTCGTCCTCGTGTGGCCGGTGCATTAGTGCTGTGGTTTGGACGAAAGCCTGACTGGAACACATCGAAACAGTTATTTAAATGCAAGAAATTACTCAACTGTTGAAAAACAACTTTTTCAATGATTTTACCTAGAAATGGGAGGTTTGATATGGGCCTGTAATTGTTCATTAGTGTAGCATCTAGATTATTCTTTTTTAAGAGCGGTTTAATGACTGATAATTTTTTCAACATAACCAAGGTTGGTTTTTTTTTTTTTTTAAAGCCATCACATCACACTATAGGTTACTACCTGCATCAGAACAGATTCCAACAGAGTTTTATGATTGCAAGTATTTATTTAGTCAATTGGTTTATTTATTTATTTTTTAAGTAAGCACACATTTCCTATGGGTCAAAGTGCCATTTTTTTTTTTTTTGTGAAGGCATTCGTTTGTCCAATAATTGTTTTAGTTGTTGAGACCTGGTTTGTAGGCTTCTTCCTGTGGAAATCTCATGATTCAAAGATTGTATTTTCATATGCACAGGGCTACAGTGTAGAAGGGCAATGACAATCTTATGACCTGAGCTCCTCCAACAATCCAACAAATAAAATACAAAAAATAATCTGCAAAAGAAGTACCACCACAGCTGTCTAGATCACAAGCCAAATATAAAACAAATGTATTCATTTGAAGGATAAACCAATAATTAGGGAATTAAGTTTCTGCCCCACATTAATATGATTCTATCCAATACTTTCTAATAGTATTAAAACTGCAGCCTCTGTTGTTCTAAAAATGCCCTGTGTTTAATGTCTCTGATGCTTCTTCATCTCAATTCATCTTTGGTGCCGCTGCACATTTACAGGTTTTGATTTGTCAGCTGTTCTGCACGTGCTCAGCATTCACACTAAAACCCTCCTCATGAAATGTGAATCCCCGCTGAAGTGATTATTGCTGGCTATAAACGGAGACACACTGTAGTTTACACACACACACAGGGAATTTGTTAGCGCTTTTCTGCTGAGAAATGTAGCAAGCGGTTTCTGCTTCACAGCTATTTTTAACTTACTGACTGACTGTGAGTGTGCGCGTGTTTAACAGTGACTGCTTTATTTAGTCCAAGAGCTGGAGGCTTTGCTTGTCAGGCTCCATCCTCAGTGTGTGTGTTGGCATCTTCAGACATTTGTGTGTTTGTATGTACAATTGTCTGAATGTGTGTTTGTGTGTTTACAGAAAACGATAAATTGCTGCTCTCACCTCCTGGCAGTGGAGGCTTTTTATAGACTCACACACATTAAAATACAGAGATATGAAAACGTGTGAGTTTGGCAGAGAAGATGCATGCCAGGCGGTCTGTCTGCGTGCCTGACCTTGGGTGTGTGTGTGTGTGTGTGTGTGTGTGTGTGTGTGTGTGTGTGTGTGTGTGTGTGTGTGTGTGTGGTGTGTGTGTGTGTGTGTGTGTGTGTTTGTGTGTGTGTGTGTGTGTGTGTGTGTGTTGTGTGGTGTGTGTGTGGGTGTGGTGTGTGTGTGTGTGTGTGGTTGTGTGTGTGGTGTGGTGTGTGTGTGTGTGTGTGTTGTGTGTGTGTGTGTGTGTGTGTGTGTGTGTGAACAGAGGGAAAACATAAGAGATAGCTTGTCATTCTATAAATATCTGCGGTTGTGTCGAGGCTGTGGGGCCACTCTTGTGGTTTCAGTGCTGGTTCCTGTATGTAATCATACCTGGAGTTTCATTAGTAACACAAAACACCTTCAATATGTGCAGATCTGACAGATGTATAAGTGCAGTTTGCAATTTTTAAAAAACATTATCTACTTGTTCTCATTATAAAACCAGTGTTAAAGGTGGGGTAGGTAAGAATGGAGAAACCAGCTCGAGTGCGCTAGAGTTTGAAAAAATCTGCCCCTTCCTTCAGACTTCCTTACAGAGCCCCTCCTCCAACACACACGAACGCGCACGAGATACGTTTGTGCACAGATGGAAGGCTGACAGGCAGGTCGGCCATCCAGTTATTTTAGCCGAGCCGGCTCAGATGATTGGTCGTGCTTTTTACAGCGCCACGGCTTCCACATATGAAATGTTTGTATGTATTTATTGTCAAAGCATTTAATATATTCATTGCTATCGGGATGTTAAGAGCATTCCATGGAATATAACAAAAAGTGTTTCTGAAGTGAAAATATCAAGTATATCTTTTCCTTAACCTCATCTTACTTCATTACCAAGGTTGGAATTAAAATTCGATATAAAAAAAGGAAGTGAAACTAAATGGTTGCTGCCGGTGCTCTCCCTCACCGCACTGTCCATGTTTTTAATCCACATAAATCCCAATTAGAAGTATTATTGTATGGAAATAGTTGAATATAGATAACTAAATGCAACATATGCATCACATCTTATCTATGCATATCCCCATTCAAATGTGTTGAAATCTATATAAATAGTTTAATTAGACTTAATTTAATGATTTTACAGCAGTAGTTAGCTGATCGTCCATAGTTCGTCTTTTGGTTTGACAAATTGTTGTGAAAGTTAGCCTATAAGCACCTCGGCAAGATATGGCATACGATGAAAAATGCTTGATAAACACGGGTAACTCCTATGATCCAGATGTCGATTACTATGGGTTGTATTCATGACTGGTCAATGGTGCGTCACTTTAAATATTCTGACCGCAAGGAATTGTGGGATAGCATTATCTCCTATCCTTTCGCAATGTGTGGTCCAATGTGTCCTATGCTGAAAGGGGTTCATATAGGAAGCGTTGAAGCTCCTTTACTGTCCTCTAGAGATTTGAACAGTTCTTATCATTCAGTACAGACATTTTTACTATCAACCTAAATGTATGCTGATACTAATATTATAATCAAAGTGTTAATAGACCAGCCTCATATTTAAAAAGATTGTCAAGTGTCTCTCTTACCACTAATTCCTACAGTTGTTTGTTTTTAGAAAGTTGTGATGGTTGAGGTGAAGATGAATATGAATATGCTAAAACATCAAATGCATGAATTTATGAATCCCCTCTCGTCACTAAACTCCTCTGCCTCTCCCTGCAGGTGAGCCTGGACGCCCGGGTTCGAGAGATGATCAACAGGAAGAGGCAGAACCCGACGCCTCACGTGTTTGAAGACGCCCAGCTCCAGATCTACACTCTGATGCACCGGGACTCCTACCCACGATTCCTCTCCTCCAGCATCTACAGGTCGCTCGTTCAGGGCGGCTCGCGCACCTCCTCCGAGTCCTAGTGCCGCCTCCTCCTCTTCCTCTCCCGGTCCTGAGCTCACAGGATGGATGCCAGATCATTTCATCGCTTCTCTCACACACTCCTCCCTGTACCAAACTTTCCAAAAAAGATCAGACGACTCCTCACTCCATTTCAACAAATCCCAAATCTCTCCGATTACTGCCAAGACTTTCTTTTCATTTCTTGTTTATTCCTCAACGTTTAGTACCGTTGCCAATAACTCCTTTTTCTTTTCTCTCCAGTTTGTTCTCATTCAATCTTTTCTTACATTACTCTGATCCTTTCTCCCTCCCATTCCCATCCCATGTTACAGTAGTATTGCAATGATATAAAAGAAAACCACAATACAGATAATACAATGTTGTGTAATCAAAACAATATTCTAAACATATTTTATGAATACTTTAAAATAGAAAATTGTTATCATGAAAACAAGTCTGAAATAGTATCAGAACTCGATTCATAGCATTTTTGTTAATTTCATTTATTAGGCCAATACTGATATTGAAATAAAACAAATCCGATAATGCATATTTCAACAAACACATTAGGAAACATTTTAAAAAGCAAAATAAATTGTGGTCTGATAAATACCATATTTCTTTCTCTGATAACAGTATTGATAAAAACCCTTAACAAATTACATATATCTGCTAATTTTAAATAACACTCTACATAAACACGTTTTTATTATAAGGGTCCCTTAAATGAGTTTTAAACTGGAAACATTATTAAAACATTTTTACTGGCCATGTTGTTACTTCCACCTACATCCTTCTATTTAACCTTACAACCTATTTTTCTACCTAAGGACATCTCCTCCTTCCTCATTACCTCACCTTTTCTCTCTTTTTGACCTTCTTCTAAACAAAAAGAAATATGTATTGGGATATGTGGGGATTCACATGATTACTTGGGAGACTTTAATGCATTTCAATGGGAAAAATACACACCTGTGCCATGGATCCTAAGTGGATTTTTACATATTAGCCCCGCCCCTCATGCCGTCCAATCACCTTTCAGAGCCAGTTAAAGGTGAATGTTCCTATCCTCCGCCCACCTCATCACCTGGTTTTCCTCCTGTGGTTTCGAGAAAGGCGACAGAAAAAGATGGATGCTGTCTGATTCCTTTCTCTCTTTCAACTGGAAAACACAGGGCGCTCCCTTCAACCCCCGCGACAAACCACAACGAAAACGTGTGTTGTTTGCTGTTTATTTATCCACTCGTTTGCTGGCTCAATCATTTCACTCCTGCGATAAACAAAAAGGACAAATGGATGGATGTCAATTCCCTCCGACTACTGATTTACAAACAGACAAGACGTCTATTTTTTAAGAGAAAACTATACGGAACATTTCAATTTTGTTGATTTTCTTTTTGTTTCTTGAATTCTCCCACTCTGACCCCTTCCTGGATTCTTTGCAAAAAAGAGGAAAACAATTCTCTTAGAGTGTACTGATCCCCCACCCTACACAACACCACAGACACACACACACACACACACACACACACACACACACACACACACACACACACACACACACACACACACACACACACACACAGGTGCAATAAACACTGGAGTTTGGAAAACACACACACATTTACACAGTTTGTGTTACTATATTTCAGAGGATCTTTACCTCATCTTGTAGGGCTGCTCGATTATGGCAACAATCATAATCTCGATTCTGTGGGTCAATAATTGATATCACGATTATTAAAAACGATTATCCATTATCCATCCTTGATAACATCAATTTATTGAAAAACATTTTTTGAACAGTATGTTTTTAACAGTTGATTACCCTGAACTTTAAGTATAATTCAACTGAAAAACCAATAAAAGAAAAAAAAAATTAATACAAAAAAAAAAAAAAACGTTTTATTTTGATTATGTTGTTTTCCTAATCGTTGCAAGCCAACATCGTAATTGCGATTAAAATACGATTAATTGAGCAGCCATATCATCTTGCTAAATTAAACCCTCACATGATATGACCAAGCCTACCAAAGTAACCGTTACAGTATCATGTAATATCTCACAATCCACTCTGATCCATTCAGCTGTAAAGAAGTACTGCACCCTACAGTCTGTTACTGTTGAAATACAGCAATCTTGTATTCATATTGAGTGCAACACACCCTCCAAATGGTATATTGTCCAATATTTCTCAAAGGCCTGGGTGACCTTTTTTTTTAATGGCTCGAATGGCTTTAAATAATGAGATAATTCTATTTTTTTCACTATTAATTGATCTGCTCAACAAAAGTCAAATTTGAAAATTGGCAGCTTTTTGGTATTTTAAATTACTTTTTAATATATTTTCTGTGCCATTTGGCTTGATTAATACGATTTTGAAAGGATTTTGAGAGTTTTATTGCTTAGAAACGATGATAAAAGACCTCTAAAGTTCCTTAAAATGATTGTTAAAGTGGTCCTAATAAGTATAGTAATGCAAAAAGCACTCAAACACACACACACACACACACACACACACACACACCAGGGTGGCCTACCTGGGCACTGCTGCTGCTGACCTCTGCCTCTGTGACCTCTCACCTTGACCTCACCACTGTCTGTCCCACTCGGACGCCTGCTCCTGATTGGCTGCAGGAGGCTGCAGGGCTGAACTGTGGTTGGTCAATTCAGGAAGGGGGGTGGGAGGAAATCCCAGGTGCAAAAAAATATAAATATATATAGATATATTATTGAAAAACAACTAAGAAAAAAAATATATAGAGAAAAAAAATATGTTATGTGAGATGGGATGCTTACACCCAGTGCTTCATGGGAAATGTAGTTTGAGGAAAATGTGTGTAGTTGTCTGCGCAGGCAGAAACAACAGATTCAAAAAAAGAGATGCCTAGATCTTAACCAGACTGGTGACTCGGAATGCATTTATCTTAGTATTGTTAATGTTATTTATTTTATATTTTGTTAAAACTGTGATTTTAATTGTACATATATAAACGGAGACCCTTGAACATCCAATGAGAAGCGGCCTCGTTTGTTCTGTGTTTGTGTCTTCAATTTATTTCTTATGTCTCAACTAGGAATCAACTCTCTGCTCTGCCATCGTCCATGCCTATCGCTACCCAGCATTTGATACTGGATTTGTAAGGCAGATACAAATACCTATGTCTGGTATTTTATATAATCCTATCGAAGCATTTTGGCCAACATGTTTTTTTACATAAATGCACAACAAGTCTTGAGATAGATCCTTTCAGGTAAAGCGGTTCAAGTACATTCACTTCTCTAATGTGAAACTGCAGTTTGAGTTTGAACTGAAAGTGAACATGAACTGAGTGAAGAGAGACAGAGCTGTTGACTCTTTGTTGATACTCCCAACACTCAGTTCCTAAAGGAAACCACCATACACACACACACACAGGTTTGGAGTTTGTGTGTGGGTGTCTGGTCTTGTTCCACAGTTCACTGTAACTTGATATGTTTGTGTTTGGAAGTAGTTCTCTGTGACACATACACTTATTTAGTATAGACACACTCATACCTCCATTTCTCACACAAACACACTCTCCCACACTTAGATTTCTTTATCTGTCCATCCATGTTTCTTTCCCAGCATTCCTCTCTTTCGCATGCGTTGATGGACACTGATAAACTTCACTTCTCCTATCGCTTTCAGAAACGCACGGTTTAATTCACATGCTGAGGGCCTTTTTTACCTCCTCTGCTTCCAAGTTACCCAAAACGTAATATTTACTTACTAAAGCACTTGCTATTAAATGAAGATTAGTCACTTAAAATAATAGCCTACTACACCAGAGTCAAATGGATCTTAAATTTAACATGTTTTTATACCAGCTGCACAAAGTAAAGTTAGTAAATTCCAATATGTCCTGGAAAAAACATACTAATTGTAAGTACAATTGAATAAATAAATGCTATGTTCACATTTTCTTTAGCGTTTAAAGGTCCCATGTCATGCTTTTCTGGTTATTACCCGTCCCCGTGTGTGTTAGCTTTGTATGCATGCACTGTAAAAAAAAAACTCGTAAAAAAACGGTCAAAGTACTGGCAGCAGCGGCTGCCAAACAAAAACCCTTAAATAAAAGTAAAATACTTTAACTGAAATAAAGTGAAAAAGCCATTCATTTACGGGAATTGTCCTTTAAGATTTTACAGGACAATACTGTACTTTTACAGATGTATCTCCTCTTTTTACAGTCAACAACCTTTAATAAAAGTACAGCACTAATACTTTAACGTGCAAATACTCTAATTTTACAGATGTATCTCCTCTTTTTACAATCAATAACCTTTAATAAAAGTACAGCACTAATACTTTAACGTGCAAATACTCTAATTTTACAGATTTATCTCCTCTTTTTACAATCAATAACCTTTAATAAAAGTACAGCACTAATACTTTAACGTGCAAATACTCTAATTTTACAGATTTATCTCCTCTTTTTACAATCAATAACCTTTAATAAAAGTACAGCACTAATACTTTAACGTGCAAATACTCTAATTTTACGGATTTATCTTCTCTTTTTACAATCAATAACCTTTAATAAAAGTACAGCACTAATACTTTAACGTGCAAATACTCTAATTTTACAGATTTATTTTCTCTTTTTACAGTCAATAACCTTTAATAAAAGTACAGCACTAATACTTTAACGTGCAAATACTCTAATTTTACAGATGTATCTCCTCTTTTTACAATCAATAACCTTTAATAAAAGTACAGCACTAATACTTCTACGGGTAAAAAAATCGTAAAAAAACGGTCAAATGACTGGCAGCAGCGGCTGCCAAACAAAAACCGTAAAATTAAAGTAAAAATACTTTAACTGAAATAAAGTGCAAAAGCAATTAATATACAGAAATTGTCCTTAAAGATTTTAGTGGAAACTTTACTCTCTTTTCAAAATCCATTGTCTTAAAATGGTACATTCAAATACCTTAAACAAAGTTCTGATGAGAAAAACTTTTTATTAGATTTGTATGATCAAACTCTAAAATAAATACAGAACCTAAAGTTCTACAGCTAGAATACTGTTATTTTACAGCTTTTTTCTAACATTTTCCAATCAAACAGGTTCAATAAAATGACATCACAAAATGTTCAGTAGGAAACAATTACTCTGAAAACTTTAAATATAAAAATATTTGTAGAATTATAGTACAAATAATGAATACAGCATTTAATATTTAAACACCATACTTATAAACAGTAGAAACAAAAAGTAAGTTTAATTTTTTTAAGAGTACTTTGAAACATTCTCAACTGAAAATAACAGAAATTGCAAAATGGCGACATATGTTCACATTGTCCATTTGAAGGAGCAGTGTGCAGGATTTAGTACGTCTAACAATGGGGATGTAGGTTCCAACCAATGGATAACTTGTTCACTCACCCTCCTATCCCAAGTTTGTAGGAGAATGAATATTGGCTGCAAAAAACTTGAGGCCCAATCATGTTTCCTCTGTCCATTCTGCGCTGCTGTAGACGTGGCAGTGCAACCTAGAGGACAAACAGATCAGAATCAGTAACGGGTTTATTGCCAGGTTACGAGGAATTTTACTAGGTGTCATGGTGCATACATACAAATAAAAAATCTAAATCAAAAAAAGTACACATCCAACTATATTAAGAACACTGTAATAAAAATATAATAAGATCGCAATAAAATAAAGCAGTAATTTACATCGAAATAGAATGAAATAAATTATAGAATATAAAATATGTGCAGTAAGCAATATTTAAACATTGCATTATTTACCATCCTGTGATCTCCAATATGTAATGCATAGAGTCTGCGTTGTGGCTGAGGTAAAGTGTGGGGGGGGGGGCCTTGTTGAGGTGGCGAGAAGTTTTGGTCCTGATGGAGAGGTTCTGGTCCTGATGGAGAGAGGTGTTGGTCCTGATGGAGAGAGGTTCTGGTCCTGATGGAGAGAGGTTCTGGTCCTGATGGAGAGAGGTTCTGGTCCTGATGGAGAGAGGTTCTGGTCCTGATGGAGAGAGGTTCTGGTCCTGATGGAGAGAGGTTCTGGTCCTGATGGAGAGAGGTTCTGGTCCTGATGGAGAGAGGTTCTGGTCCTGATGGAGAGAGGTTCTGGTCCTGATGGAGAGAGGTTCTGGTCCTGATGGAGAGAGGTGTCTGGTCCTGATGGAGAGAGGTGTTGGTCCTGATGGAGAGGTTTTGGTCCTGATGGAGAGAGGTTCTGGTCCTGATGGAGAGAGGTTCTGGTCCTGATGGAGAGAGGTTCTGGTCCTGATGGAGCACAGCCTCCTGCCAGAGGGGAGGGGGGTGAACAGTTTGTGTCCAGGGTGGGAGGGGTCGGCCACTATCTTCCCGTCTCAGGGTTCTGGAGGCGTGCAGGTCGTGGAGGGATGGCAGACTGCAGCCGATCACCTTCTCTGCAGAGCGGATGACACGCTGCAGCCTGCCCTTATCCTTGGCTGTGGCGTACCAGATGGTGATGGAGGAGGAGAGGATGGACTCGATGATGGAGGTGTAGAAGTTCACCATCATCGTCTTTGGCAGGTTGAATTTCTTCAGCTGCCTCAGGAAGAACATCCTCGGCTGTGCTTTTTTGATGAGGGGGCTAATGTTCTGCTCCCATTTGAGGTCCTGGGCGATGATGGTGCACAGGAAGCGGAAAGACTCCACAGCGTTTACTGGGGAGTCACACAGAGTGGTATACAGGTGGTTTCCCCTACACCAGGTCACCAGATGGTCCATCTCCCACCTGTAGGCAGACTCGTCCCCACCAGAGATGAGTCCGATGAGGGTGGTGTCGTCTGAACTTCAGGAGCTTGACAGACTGGTGACTGGAGGTGCAGCTGTTTGTGTACAGGGAGAAGAGCAGAGGGGAAAGAACGCAGCCTTGAGGGGAACCGGTGCTGATGGTCCGGGGGTCAGAGACGTGTTTCCCCAGCCTCACGTGCTGCTTCCTGTCACACAGGAAGTCTGTGATCCACCTGCAGGTGGAGTCGGGCACGTGCAGCTGGGAGAGCTTGTCCTGCAGCAGAGCTGGGAAGATGGTGTTGAAGGCGGAGCTGATGTCCACAAACAGGATCCTGGCGTAGGTTCCTGCTGTGTCCAGGTGCTGGAGGAGGAAGTGAAGTGATAACTATTAGTAAACCATAATGATGTATGTTATTATCAGCAGCTGCCAATAGATCCCCTAAATCTTGTATGATGGACCTTTGAAGCGCACACACACACACCAGTAGGGATGGGTATCGTTAGGATTGTATCAATACCGGTACTGCTTATCGGTATTTTTCGATACTCTTATCGATACTTTTCAATAATTTGGTGCTCAAAATTATAGACATGAATACAAGATGTGAAGATTAAACAGTCATTGTATTGTAATTTTCTTGCAGAAATAACTGTATAACTTATACATTAGCTTATTTTCCTTAAAATGGTACATATAATTCAATCTATATTTTCATCTTCAGTTGATGAAATCTTCATTATAAGATTTGAGCATTTTGTAATCCAGTGAGGAAATTCAAGACTAGTAAATATTGATTGATTAAACAACACTAAATAAAATGTTAGGGTTTTCTTCAAACTCAGACTCTCTGCTGCGGCTGTACCTCAAAGACAAAACAATTGTCTGATGACCTTTGTTGAACAAGGTCTGATTGTCCTGTACATGTACAATGTGGGGTATTTTTAAATACTTTACTAAACCACATTCAATATTATGTTAGACACAAGTTAGTTATTACTCACATATCAAAGTCTTTTCATCTGCAAGATGGAAGAATAGCTGGGTGCTGCCTGGAGAGACTGATGAGGGACACCGGCTGGCTTCAGCAGCTTTCCACACAAAGCCATCACATCTTCTCTTCCATAGTCTTCGCTGTCCACTGGTGCTCTGTCAAAAGAGTGAACATCACAGCTGTCATGTTAACCCTTTGTTACACAACATACAACCAACATGGGTCAAAAGTATGGATGGGTATCGTTTGAAATGTATCGATTCTGATTCCGGTTCTGCTTATCGATTCCGGTTCTTATCGATTCCCCGTTTCGATTCCAAAACTGTAAAAGAAAGAGGTCAAACGTTTAGATAACAAAAATATCTTTATTCTTTTAAGCTTTAACTGACATTTTTACAAATAAAAAATATACGTGCAATACATTTATTGCACGTATAACTGTGCTTTATTTTAACTGAGCTATGCCTGTGGCCAGCTATTAACAGGCAAACGCTAATTTATTTTACAATCGGGCTTTACATATTAACAGGTGGCTGCTAACGTTAGCTTACAGTTTATTGCAGTGCTGCCCCCACTGATACACGGTGCCTTGTCTTTTTCTTTTTTAGTGTAGTGGAGCCTCACTTTAGAGCGTTTACCGCGATCCATCTTTGGTGTTATGAAGTGACTGAGCTCGTGAACTGTCTACGGGAGGGCGGGGAGAGCCTCGCTGTGCGGCAACTGTGGACCTCTGTCGCCTGTCAGCGCAAGTTACATGATGCCGTTTAAAAAAATTAAGAGCGGTGCCGGCCGTCAGGCGAACCGTGCCGTTCTGTGATTCTCCAGAACTCACAGATGGCCAGTCCGCCCTTACCCTGTATTCCACCGGGTCACCGCGGCGCAGATGGACCTGGTGGAATTAGGGATGCCAGAAACTGACCATGATCAAAATCGAAAATCGGACAGCCCTGGCGAATAATAATCGATTATCTAAATACATGTTAAACTCCATTACAGTTGCAGGACTCATCTGATCTTAAGTCTTCCATTCTCTGTTGACGTCCCGCGAATCATATTAAACGGTAGAAATAAAATATCAATCCAAAAACTCATGGAGCAGACAGAGTGAGCAGCTGCGCATGGAGACCTGATGGAGACCCGCTCAAACTTCTTCTTCTTTGGTGTTTTTTGGCGCCAGCTCAAACTGACGTGGTGTTTCAAATTTGAACGACAGGCGCGGACAGTTCTCATTGGCAGGTTTCTTCGATGACGTTTATATTAACCAATCACATTAAAAGCAATATGTGAAGTAGCCAATTGCAATTTGTTTCTGTCAAAAGTAAAAATATCTCACATACTCACATAATGCGCAGAATTAAGTCATTTAATAAATGAAAGTAACTGAAATAAATCATGTATATGTGTGTGTGTGTGTGTGTGTGTGTGTGTGTGTGTGTGTGTGTGTGTGTGTGTGTGTGTGTGTGTGTGTGTGTGTGCGTGTGTGTGTGTGTGTGTGTGTGTGTGTGTGTGTGTGTGTGTGTGTGTGTGTGTGTGTGTGTGTGTGTGTGTGTGTAACGGAGCTCAGGTGAGAGGGCTCTGATTACAGTACACTGTAGGAAACAGTTCTGAACTGTTTCCGCCAGTTCTTTAAGACTCAAACAAACGAATCGTTTTGTGGGAGGAATCAGTTCATCTCGTTCACTTCAAAGATTCGTTCCAAAAGAACGAATCGTTCGCGAACGACCCATCACTAGCGCTCACAACAACGGGGAACTGCGTCGGGTCGATGATCGTGTTGCTTTTAATCACACGAAGCCAGAATAAATTGAATAACGACTTCTCCAACCTTATACTTTGCTCCAGAGTGCCGTGGTTCATTGTTTATTAATGTGTTTCTGCAGCATGTACCGACCGCTGCAGTGTTGGCTGCTCTTCCACGGGAGTTTATTCTCCTCCGTTAGCTCCCGGTTAGCTCACACTGCAGCGGCCGCTCTAAAGTATTCACTGTCCGACTCACACAAGCAGCTGATACATATCCCCAGTTCCCCTTAGCCCAGTGGTTCTCAAAGTGGGGGGCGCGCCCCCCCTGGGGGGCGCAGAGGCATGCCAGGGGGGGCGCGAGAGACCAGGAGGAAAAATGGTTATTAAAAAAAAAACAAAATCATAATAAAAAACAAAATCATAATTTGAAAAATTATTGATTCGAAAATAATATAATGCAGTACAGTACTATTACGTCTGGGTCTCTGTGTTTCATTAAAGCTCGACTGTGTGTGTGTGTGAAACGAGCCATTTTGTGTGCACAAGCGAGAGAGAGCGCACCGGTACTGGAGATCGTTGTTGTTAGCTTCTGGTGCTAGCGAGCTACGCTAACGAATATAAGGAGCTTTTTCAACAACAAAGTGGAGGAGAGTCCTCTCCTGTCAGATTGAGAGACTCAGTGAGCTAAAGGACTCTGTCAGTGTTATCTCAGTGGGTCTCAAACGTTTTGGTCACCATTAATGTAAACAATTATTTCCGAGGCACACGTTTATATGCAGGGGCGGCGCCAGGGGGGAGCTAGGGGGTGCTGAAGCCCCCCCCCAGGATTGCCAAAGCACCCCCTAAGCACCCCCAATAAATATGTGTTTTTATTTATTTATTTATTTTATTATTATTTTTATTAAATTAAATTAGAAAAAGTATTGATTACATCAATGCAAATGTGAAAGAAACACATTTTTGACCAAAAACATAAAGCCAACACAGGTGATATGATTAGGCCAATGGCCAGCACCCATTCGATTTTTGACCTACCCATAGTCTAAATAACTTTGTGACACTTGAGTGACTTCCTGTTAGCTAGAGCGCCACATTATTTGCTAACAGCAAAGTGAAACATTTATCGTTTTTTAGTCCTTAAACGTCCACGTGTGGACACTCAATCAAAACCGCCTGAAAGCGAGAGGGATTCTGCACATAATAGCATAGCCTCGTGAGTACAAGTAGCTTACTTCTGGGTCTCTGTGTTTAATTCAAGCTCTGCTCTGTGTGTGTGTGTGGCACGAGCCATTTTGTGTGCGTGCGCGAGCGAGAGAGCTTGCGCACCGGTGGGTATCTACTGGAGATCGTTGTGGTTAGCATCTGGTGCTATCTAGCCAAGCTAACGGATATAAGGAGCTTTTTCAACAACAAGGTGGAGGAAGAACTATCTCCTGTCAGACTGAGAGTCTCAGATAACCTCAGCTCAGGTGAAGTAAAGGACTCTCAGTGTTTAGTTAACTTTAGTCTAGTTATCTCAGTGGGTCTCAAACGGTTTTTTTTAAAAGGGGAGTGATTTGTAAAATATCTATAAAGAAATAGAAAATCTGTTTACAGTTCTGTTTCATATGGGTATTGAGAGATGTATCCATAGATCTCTTAATGTTGCTCTCAAAGTGCACCAGATTGATGCTTTTAACTTCAATATTTAAAAAAAATCTTCCCGGGGGAGCATGCCCCCGAACCCCACTAGAGGAGGTGAGGTCCCTCCTAGAGGAGGTGAGGTCCACCCCCCACTTGTAAAAATAGCACTTTACCCCTGCTTACACCTATATGCCGTGAGCTGATTATCGAGCCTTCATTGTAACAGTCGCGGGTACACTGTGTGTGTGTGGGGAGTGTTGCAGTAGAAAATTCAACTGTAGCGCTGGTGCATTAATGGGAAACCCTTAATGTTTGAGCACCCTCTATGAAACGTCAAGCTACCCCACAGCACCCCCTAGAGAAAATCTCTGGCGCCGCCACTGTTTATATGATCATTATAGTTATACAAATATAAGAGAATAAATGAAAAACAGGTATGAAATACTATATGACAGTAAAAAAAGAATAAAGTTTAAAAGGGTGATTTGTAAAATATCCATAAAGAAAAAGTAAATCTGTTTACAGTTCTGTTTCAAATGGGTGTTCAGTGATTCCCACAGCATGTTAATACTTTGGGGGGCCCCCAAAGTATAATGGCTCCCCCCAAAGTATAATTTGTGTGTTTTTTTGTTTTTTTTACTCAGTGAGCACTCATTTGCATTTGCATTGGTGGCAATGAGTGCTCAGTGAGTAAAAAAAACTTTAAAAACCATAAATTATACTTTGGGGGGAGCCACCCATAAATTATACTTTGGTGGGAGCCATTATACTGGTAAACAGCCTCTATGGGCGCGAGTCCAGACCCACTTTTGGAATCAAATGATGACGTCAGTGGGATTATCTCCTTTATCAACTCCTAAGCATCGCCGGGACAACATCACTAGCCCCGCCCCTAAAAGGGTGTGACCTTGAGCCAATCAAGGACTACTACTACTAGGTCGTCCTTAGACGAGTTTGCCAACGGGTTCGCCAATCCTCACGGTCCTCCATACACCCGGTCAGCTCTGTGGAGCTTTCCACCCCCACATCCTTCCTCAGCACCTCCACGTATGTTGGCGTGGGGCGCCCTCTTGGTCGGTGCCGTGTGTTGGCTCCCACCTGGTAAGATGTGTGTGTGAAAGAAGACCACAAAAAACAGCAGTGACTGCTCTCAGCTGTTTAACACTTAAAGACCTAGACACCATCACCAGTTGTAGGTTGTCTGAAGTGCAGTGTTACTATGAAAATTCACTAGAATGCAGGAATTGAGAAAAAAAATCTCAACATTTATCCCTGGGGGGGGGGGGGGCACGCAACGGGGTGCTGTGGGTGATGTTAGCATAGCAACCGAAGCTAAACTGACTACTTGCTATTGCTATCCTATTGTGGCATAAATCGTTTTCTACAGGCACATTTTACCGGCGTATTTTTATTATGATTCTACTTGTGATAGTCGGACACGACAACCTGTGCAGCCCATGTATTGATTCCATCCGATAGCTGCTATAATACAAAACAACACGTCTGCCTCTCTCCACAATGATCAATAACAGTGAACGGATGGTCAAAGTAAGGTACAAATAAACAGAATCACACGAAACCTGGTTAGTGTTGCCTGACTTTATAAAGTGTGTTTATAAGCACTACTGCTTGTAGGCAGGCATGACAGTCGACCCATGTTCAGGCTGGAGCTCCAACAAGCCGTTTAGGACAGAGAGTGAATACCACAGCTCAACCATACATTAAACATAATGAAAAATAAAGGGAAAAATGACTTAAGAAGAATTAATGAAAGGATATTTGCTTGGGTCTAATTAACAATACTTTAAGGGAATTTCTCTGGCAATTCCCAATGATTCATTAACCCAATTATAACATCTCATAAAATACTTGTTCCCACCTCTACAAAAAAAATATGAGCTTTTTCAAAGAAACTCTATTGGCATTGGAAACAATAGCCCTGTTGAAACTGAACCTGGTTTGTGCTAACATTAGCATATAGCTAACATGTAAATAGAACGTTTAACAAGCTTAGCAACCTTGATTTCTTTCAGTAGCCTACAATATTTTTATTTTGCTAGCTTTTTCGATTTGCATCAGTTCTGATAACTGAACGTACCAAAGTAACAAGATCTTAAATCATAAGGAGGCTTTTTATACAGTACAAAGTCAGACAGTCATTACTTGGATCTAATATTAAATCCTTCCCAAATGGGCGGTGAAAGTAATCGCAACATTGTCTTTCATATATGTTTTCCTTTTCCTGACCATCCTACCACCGTGTGTAGAGGTGTGTGTGGTTAAAACACATCAGCCTGCGGTCGCTCTTAGTCTTTCTAATGATTCTGAAGGTAAACACAGTGAAGGCGGTGCGTGAAAGGCACTGAGCGCTCCTCTTCTCAGAGGCTGAGTTAACCCTCCCGCTGCCTCCTGGTGCTTTAGAGATTTCATGAAGTGAAGGAGGTTTTCCTGCTGTGGGCAGCAGATACTGTGAGTGTCACAGACATGAATACATAGATCAAGGCAGACTGGTGCACACACTCTCCTGTTTTGCCAATCCGGTGGTTAAACAAATATAGCTCTAAATCCCTGACCGAAATGTCCTTGAAATGAAGTCCGAGTTCGACATTTTAATTAATTCATTACCTTTCCAACTCCTCATGCAGTTGACTGTTACAGGTCTATACAGGTTCATCATGGTACAATGCATAAGCTTCAAATCGAGACTGAAACTGTATTTTTCCACAATAAAGTTAATAGTCATATTATGTTTGATATTATTATGTTTTATTAACTACACCACTGTTTTTTTTTAACCCACGCCGCCTAGTGGTTAAAGCACGTTATTGCATGTTGTTGTTGAATACGTTTTATTTGATGAAAACATTTAAATATTAAGAGTAGCCTACATACAAAATCGAAAATATCAAGAAGATGCTGTAGTGATCTCTACAATAAAACAGTTTAGTGCAGGAAGTCCAAATATATTAACAGGAGGATGTGCAAAACAGACCAACTGGCTTTATTTAAACATTAAAGATTACTTTAAGTTAAAGGTGGGGTAGGTAAATTTGAGAAACCGGCTCGAGATAAACTTTTTGTTATATTCCATGGAATGCTCTTAACATCCGATAGCAATGAATATCTTAAGTGGTTTGACAAAAAATCCATAAAAAAATGTCATCTGTGGAAACCGTAATACTGTAAAAAGTACAACCACCGGCTAAACGGATTGGATTGCCGCCTTGTCTGTCAGCCTTCCATCTCGTGCACGCACAAATGTATCTCGTGCCCTCATTGGGCGTGCATTGCAGCTGCAGCAGTACTTCAATGACTCGCCAGCAACAGGCGGCCACTTTCACCAGTCTGCTGACGTCATGTGCGCGTTCATGTGTGTTGGAGGAGGTGCTCTGTAAGGAAGGGGCGGATTCTTTTCGGCTGTGTACTTTCAAATGTTAGTGCACTCGAGCCGGTTTCTGAAACTTACCTACCCCACCTTTAAGGTCTTCTTTTGAATAAGAAAAAAAAAACTATTGGTTTCTCTGAATCGAAGGTTAAAAACACAAAAGCATTGTACACAATTTAAACCAATCAATATTGTGTACTTAACAAGGATACACTGATGTTTTTTAGTGGATGAGTAATGCATATATCACTGTGTAATCATTTGACAGTGAGGGGAATATATCCGGTTTTATTATGAAAACTTCGAGACCGGAAAAACTGTTTTCACCCACGCTAACTTTACATGGAAGCTGCCGCATATCCACGTTATCCTGGCGAGACCTCAAATCATCTTCGTAATATCTATCAAACTATAGATCCTACACATCCACTGGACGTGGATTCTAAAAGTACAATATACACTTCTCGCTAGAAATCTAATCAAAAAGCATTTTAATGGCCAAACTATTCTACAATTTAGGATTTTCCAGAGAGGGTTATTTGTAAATAAACGGGAGCATGTTGTTTCTTACACGACCACTAGAGGTGCTACACTTTAAAACGTGGCTATGGGTCGTAATCTAAGGTGCTTAAACAATCGACCTATTTGGTCTTTTTTTGTAGGACAGGCTGGAATTCGGTCTGTTTTCCATCCAGAAAGAAGACACCTAACCTGGCTGTCTCTCCACCTTCCTCCCTCTCTCTCCCATGCTCTTATATGGAAAGAGCTCAGCAGTGTTTCCACAACAAACACAACAGCAGCTTTATCCGCTCTGCTTTCTCAACACTTTTCATCACCTCTGTCAACACGCTCGCACCTCCAGCGCCATTTGGAAAACGGACTCAACATCTCTGGTTTACACTTGAGTCAGTTGGGATTTATGTGTTTTTGTGTTACTTGTACATGTGGTTCAGTTAAATGAACTGATAAAGAATAAAGGCCTCACTGGTCATGAGAAGGAATTTTCTCAACAGTATTTAAGTGGAAGGACTTTAATGTTTAACGTTTGTTATCAACATCAAACTGATAGTGCTAAAATATTTCAAATTATATATTATTTGTTATTAAAATGAGTGTCAACCCTCCTATTGTCTTCGTTTTGCCCCCCTTACTTTGGTGTTCGCGGTCCGGTCCTGTTTTAACCGCCATTACATTAACACAAAAACCATTAATCATCACCAAATTTCATTTAACACCCTTTCAAACTGTAAATATTGTATCAGACTACTGGTATACATGAAGAACTGCAGTAAATATACAAAGAATAGACACTGAACATGTATTCCGTGTGCCAGGTGTGATCCATGTGGGGGGGATGGGCACATAATGGCGGGAAATGTGTCAAATTGTTCTGTGTGCCAGGTGTGATTCACATGGGCACATAAGGGGGGGAACACATCTAGAGTGTGTGTGTGTTTTATCTGATCCGGATGGTTACCAATTCCTTTTCTTTATGGCGGTCATTTTTGACCGGGAACACCATGGGTGTTACAAAGTTGAATAAATCATCCAAAATTCAATGAAAGTGGTGATTAACAATTGTATATGTTCAAATGTCTACTGTGAAGGATATCATAAAGCCTTAATGCATTCGAATGTAAAACAAAAAAGTTATGATTGATGAAAGTAGTAAATCGGTCAGATTTGACCCGAAGACAACAGGAGGGTTAAACATAGTGTGGTCTAATGTGGCTTTAAAAATCTAGAACATCAGTGGACCTTGGAACCTCATTTTAACCAGTATTATGTGAGATTCCTTTTTTGATAAAGTTAAGATGCTTTAAACGTTACATGTTTTCGGACCTTGAGTGGTTTATCCTGCTCCAGTGATGCAGAAGTGAACTCGAGGGTGTGTCAGTACACTGTGACATCACTGGTGGGTTACAGTTGTAACAGGGATGCTGGCTGTTGCGATATAAGTCATGTAGTTGTTGTTGAGTCAAAGTAAAACTGAAACAATAATACAGAAACCCTATTGTATTTGTTCATATAATAGGGACTTGGCTGATTGCCAGTTCAATTCCCCTAACTGAGGTGCCGATGAGCAAGGCACCAGACCCCCACTCTGCTCCCTAGGCGCTGTATAAAAGCTGTGTATGCTTCTTAGCAGGATGGGTTCAATGCACTAATTTAAAAAAAGTCTAAATGTTGCTGCGTGTGCGGTATGTATGTTCTATTTCTCAACAAAACTCAAAATATGAATACTTGAAAATTGATACATGCTTTATCTATTAATAATAGAACAATCTTCCTCTGGATCTAAATCTTGTACGCCAATTGATTTAACCAATGTTAAATTATAATAAATAAATATCCCTTATCCACAAATATGAAGAAAATATGACCCTCTAAAAGACTACGAAATACTATTTAAGATATATTTTGCTACCCTTTTTTAAACCAAGCAGGAACCAATAAAGTTAAATTAAGCCAGAAATAAAAGAAGACACTGCAGCGATGTGGTCTTAAATAAAGAGCAACTTTAATAGAAATGTTAAGGGCAAAATATTGTGTCAGCACAACAAGCTGTTTCCACAAATCCTAATTGTGATTTCAATCTAGTTTAAAGCTTCATCTAGAATAAGAAATAAACTCTTTACAAGTGCTGCATACAATACAAACTAAACCATATACACAACATGGACCTTCATATTCGTTTTTAAATATATCACAGCTTTCACTTTTTTTATATAAAAAAGAAATTATACAAAATAAAACAAAAAAAGAAATTCATATTTTTGAATCCAAATTCACTTTTAGTCATTTTGCCACACACACACACACACACACACACACACACACACACACACACACACACACACACACACTACACACACACACACACACACACACAACACACACCACACACACACACACACACACACACACCACACACACACACACACACACACACCCACACACACAACACACACACACACACACACACACACACCACACACACACACACACACACACACACACACCACACACACACACACACACACACACACACACACACACACGTCCTCTTCAGCAAAACTGGAAGACAGAAAGAAAGGTTGTGGTTAAGATTCTTACAGAAAATACATTTAAATATGTAACATTTGAGTAAAACCAAAGTAGATTAAGTAAAATAACTCTGGTAAAATGAATCGTGGGTTAGGGGTTAGCTTCAAACTCAAATAAAATTGTTGTTTTATGTAGTTAAAATCTTGAACTGCCAAAATGTAAACCTCCCATCCATATCAGAAACAGTTCTCAGTCATAATAAATCAAAGAAGCCTGCAACAGCAATTATATATTATATTGTGCCAACATTAAACTCAACACAAAGTTAACAAAGTTAGATCTGTGTGTAATTTTGTCGGAATTTCCTGCAAAAATACTGAACGTTTTCAGTATTTTGCAACTTCAATGCTTGCTTGAAATGATTCCTGAGGTTAGAGAGGTGTTTATTTATCAGTTTATCAAAGATAGCTTTATTAAACTGATAATAATGTCAGAGCCCACCGACATGTTTCAGATTCTCAAAATGCTGAAACGGAAACACTTCCCACAATCCAAGCTGCTCCAATGTGTGGCTTCACCTTGACCTACAGCCAGGAGCTAAATGAGGGAGGGGCCTGAAAAAGTACTGGAGAGAGAGGAGGGAGTAACTGTGGAGAGAAAAGGAGAAGAAAAAGAGAGGGAGGGAGGAGGGGGAAAGGACAGGGGGAGGCATGAGATGTAAACAAGGGGGGGAGGGAGGACAAGGAGAAATCTGAGAAATCTGGAGAAAAGGGAGAAAGAAGGAAAATTGAAATAAATAAAAAGATATGAAGAAGTGAGAAAAGAAGAGAAAAAGGTGAAAGAGAGAATAAGGCGGACATACAATATGTAAAGGGTGGCAGCACTCGTGAAGGTGAGTGGAGAGGAAGAGGAGAAACATGAAGAGTCTGGTCTCTGCTGCCATCTTGTGGTGAGAGTCATACTGACACTCAGGTCAATTTAACTTTTATTACAGTTACAGATGAGTTGCAATATTGTTATTTAGTAAAAGCACTTAAATTGACCTGCCTCCTCCTGTAAATCATTTCATAAATATCCTTTACAAGTGTTTTACTTTGATGAAGAAGTTCACATAATGTATAAGGACTAATATGTTTGATAATTTATTTGAAAAGCGACCATTATACATTCCTTTTAAAAAGATTGACATGGGTAAATTGTTGTATTTTTATACCATAGACTTTTGAAAAGGTTTTTTAAGATTCTTATGGGTTCTTGTTTGTTGTATGAGGTTGGATGCATATTTACAAATATTTCATGTGTGGTGGATACTGTAAATTATATGGAGCACTTGTGTACTTTATTCTAAGCATTCGCTGCTTCGCTGACATGTTTTCAATTATATTTGCTGTATGTTTTAGCTTTAAGAATGTACCCAATATTTTATAAATCTTAAATCATTATTTTGTGTGTCCCTACCTTCCATCGGTTGCCGCAGCTGTTACACAACACAAAGGTGGTCATCGGCTCATCAGCACTGCGGATCTGCACCTGAAACACACAAAACATCACGGGAAGCATTTGAGTTCACCATTACTGATTATTTTGGGACACAATATTATTAATGCACTTTAACATTGAAAAAAAAGCACTGCTTTCATTTTCTTTGTATCCCTGCTTACCAAAAAACATAAAAACTTGCCCTTATTGACAATGCACTCGTAGAAGGAAATGTATCAAAAATGTTGAGTTCAATTTTTAACAGAGAACATTGTCCCTTGTGCTCTCTGTGTTGTATTACTTAGCCACTGCATTCAGGACAGTTTCCACAGGACGCTGCTGCAGGTTGAATTCAAGCTGTTTTTATTTTGGAATTGAGTTTTACATTTTTCATTTTGATTTTAGACTTTAATATCCCAGTCGACTATGATCATTTGTCTATGGGAAGCCATGCCCGGCGCCGTGGGAAGGCCAGGCCCTCCCATTTGACATTCTTGCCCTCCCCCAATAAACACGATTTTTATTATTTATAAAAAAAATTTTTTTAATTTGTTTTTATTATAAATAAACTGTGAACTTTTATGCACGATGTATGTGATGTCAGATAGTAACTAAAATAAATAAATCGCAGGCTACGTCAAATAAATTCACCAATCACAGCATCACACTATTCTATTCTGGATTTGTTTATTGTGCATTCTGTAGACTCCCATTTATGTTTAAATTACACAATGGAAAATTGGCTCAAAAGGTCTAAGGATTTATTAAAAACGAAAAACTGCAGCTGCTGGCGTCCCTGCACCTGCCGTTGCAGCAGCGCGCCTTAATGTCACAAACTTGACCTCGGCAAACCCCGGGGCTGAGTTAGCGAGCCCAAGCCTTGACTCATCAAGGCGGCCGCCACCAACGCTGTCCTCCGAGGCACAGCTCCTTGTGCCTCTACCATCACCACCTGCGGTGCCACACCCTGTACCACACCCGCCAGCATCCTCCTCCTCCTGCTCCGTGTCGGTGCCTCCACTACAGATGCTACCTTGCAGCACACCGCTCAAAGACCAACAGCCCCAGATGATCTTGGGGTTAATAAACCCAAGCAGGTGAAACTGGATCGTTATCCAGGGAGATTGTTTTCAGGAAAGAAGCGCACTTTTGTCGCTGCATGGTACAACAACAGACCACGGCTTGAATATTCGTTAAAAGCAGACGCAGCCTTTTGTTTCCCCTGTAGACAGTTTAAATACGTCTTCATCTGATGCGGCTTTTACTGTCAAAGGTTTTTGCGACTGGAAACACGCATTACAGACTGATAAAGGACTGCTAAGACAGGCCGCATCAAAAGAACACATTTCATGTGAGAGTTTGTGGACAGAGAGACATATACGCGAGGAAACAAATAAGGAAATTAGAACTTTGGTGCAGATCAGCTGCACGGAACCGTTATTACGTGTCAGCTGTCGTTGATATTATAGCTTTTTTAGCTGTCAACCAACTCCCTCTCAGAGGTGACCACGATTCACTCCACAGCATGTCCGAGTCAGGCAGTGGGCTCTTCCTGTCGCTGTTTGAGTATGCAGTACAATAAAGATGCAGAGTTGGCCAAAAATAATGGACAGCATTCCCCACACAGCAACATACACCTCTCACGACATGCACAATGCCATAATAGAGCTAACAGCAGTTCATCGTCTCCGTCTCTACTATTTCTCTCCGAGTGTAACGATGAGGAAGCTGCCATCCTTAACCAGTGTGCCTTGCTCGTGATTTACCGGTGTTTGTGCTGCCACGCACACAATGTTTAAAAAGTGGTTTCTATGTTGCCCTTTATTTGTGTATGTTTGCGATAAGTGTGCGTCTTTGCGCAATGTAGTTGGCCTTGCTGTTTGATATATATATTGTGCCGCAGGCCCGCAGCACGTGACGGTGTTGTGTGCCCTCCCATGAAAATCATATGCCCTCCCTTTAGATTTGTTCTGGCGCCGGGTCTGTGGGAAGCCAACATTCCCTACTGTGTGTGTAGCAGAGGTGGGAAATAGTAGAGTACAAATACTTCGTTACTGTACTTAAGTACATTTTTCTGGTATCAGTACTTTACTCCACTACATATTTTTCTGACGACTTTTTACTTTTACTTCTTACATTTTAACACAAATACCTGAACTTTCTACTTCTTACATTTTCAAAACAGGCTCGTTACTTTAGTTTGAATGTGTGTTTGGTGGCGTGATCATTATTATTTAGAGTCATTGCGTGCCTATTGATTTGAACACGATCCGTGTATCCATCATTTCCTGGTCTTCTCTAAAGAAGAGGGACCAATGGAAACGTTGTCATGTTGCCGTTGTTCAGCATCAAAACATTCATTAGCTAACAATGACATTATTGTTCTATTAATATAAAGAGAGGTCAGGTACTCTTTAAAACAGTTGGTAGTTATGGGTACTTTTTACAAGTACATTTCAAAGCCAATACTTCTTTACTTGAGTCAAGAAGTTTAGTCAGTACTTCTACTTATACCAGAGTATTTTTAAACACGAGTATCTGTACTTCTACTTCAGTAAAGGATGTGTGTACTTTTGCCATCTCTGGTGTGTAGTCATGTGTGTTCCTACCTGTGTGTATGAGCATCTCTTTCCGCGGCACTTGCCACAGATGAACATGTCCGTCTCCGTCCCCCCGACCTTGGACAGCTGATGCTCTCTGATGGACTCTTTAGTCAGAGCCTCTCTCATCAGCTTCAGCTCTGCACTCGCCATCTCCTGCACACACATAGCAGTACTGCAGTTGTTGTAATCGAGTACCCCCTTCTCAACCTAAAGATCTCTTATTATACTGTTTTTCATCAATATATTATAGTTCTGAGATATATACAAAACATGTCTCTGAAGTGTTTGGCTCCAAATACCAAACAGATCATTGTAGCATCCCATAAACCCCTCTGTTTTCAGCCCTGTCTGCTACTTTAGATGAAAAATAAGGAGCCACTCCCCGCGCCCCTCTGAGAGATATTTGTGACCTGCTCCATCGAAATCAGTCGCATTGACCCGGAGACACGAAGGTTTTTCGTTACCTTGGTTGGTGATTGGCTAATGGTTACACGAGCCAAAAAATCATTATGACATCATAAAGTGGCCAAAATCTGATCAGCTCATTTTCAAACAGGTTTTTATAGAAATGGATCAGGACAAAAAGAGAGGGGTCTTTTTTCCTGAAACTTTCAGAATCTCTTTCCACAGAGGGTACACATGTTGATGTATAAAAGACATGAAAAAGTGGATTTTGCATAATAGGTGACCTTTAACCCTAAAAAACGAAATAAAACAGCCCCTTGCAGAGGTAAGGATGACTGACCTCAGCGGACATGGAGGCGATGCGTTGAGCCGAGATGTTTCCACACAGCACATTACGCCGCAGGTCGGGGTTCTTCTGGTCCTTGAGGTTAGAGATTCTGCTTCTTAGACGAGTTTTATATTTTAAATCTGTCGTCTTAAACTCCTGGAAGATATGTGGGAACGACGAGCAGTCAAGGACTCACAAGTGATGATCAAACACACATTATATACATCAGTGAATTAGCTTAAAATGTATCTTACAAAGTGAAACACACCGAGTACTCAAATGGATACCTTTCATTCAGTTGTAAAATCATTTTTTGTATGTTAGTGTGTGTTTTTAAATCTTGATGAAACAAAAGGATATCCTCTTCGATTTGTGCTGCAAGATGCCCACAGTTGGCTCCAATGTTCTTGTAGTCACCTGCAACACAAACACACATACATCAATTTGAGATATTAAAATATCAACCGTGTGTTTTCTTATACTCTTATATTGTAAAGGGTCTTCTCACCGTCGGTCTGCAGCGCCGCCACCAGCAGCTCTCGACACTTGTTTCTCACACTGTCCGTGGTGACGGGGGGAGGGGGGAAGGAGCTGACCTGAGCGGGGAGGATGGGGGGGATCGGAGAGGTGGGTGTAGTGGGTGTAGTGGGTGTGGTGGGTGTGGTGGGAGTGATTGGGGGGGTTGGGGGGGTTGGGGGAGTTGGGGGGGTTGATGTGGTGGGGGAGTCCCCCGATGTGTTACTGCTGAGTCAGAGGAGGAGACATTATTAAATTAAGTGGAATTTGGAGTCGGTTCCACTTTAAATCTTCCTACGTGAAATAGGAAACTGTACTTTCACTTCTGTCTATAACAGTGACATCTACTAATTTCATTTCATTTTTTATTTGTTCCGTTCATGGTATGCACAACTTAATGTATAACAATTATTTTAAAAACATGTCTCTATGAACACACCATACCCGAAAAGGAGTAGGGAGAAGAAAATAATCTTATTTCCTGCCCCTTTCTCAACAAACAAAAAATAAATAGAAATCGATGGTCTGTTCTTCATATTTTCTTATTCACAGCCTATCATAACAGCATCGTAGGAAAATAAGAGAAACACAATTTAAGAGTAGATATAACCAAAAGTGATGTCATCAGTGTGCGACAGACCTTTTCTCAGTGCTGCCAGAGTCCTTGGAGGTGGAGGATGACCTCACAGGAGAGTCTTCATTCTTCTTCTCCTCCGGCTTCCCCTCTGCACCGTCTGCAAGACAACACACAAAACAAAATGTACGCCGCACCCATTGTTTTCTATCAAAGAGCATTGATAGATGTCAATGCTGTCCGCACAAAGTAAAAAATACACAAGCAACACACCGCCTCTTACCCAGCAGTTTCTTCCAGGACTTGATGAGAACTTTGGCCAGAGTCTGAACCTCTTCCTCTGAACTGTGTTTCCTCACTGCGTTCACAGACATCCCCACTCTGGTGGACTACAGTGGTTAAAATTGTGGAAATAAAAGTTATATAAATGTTTTCCCATCTAAAGCGCCCTAAATGTTGTGTTCTTCAGTGGGCGTGAATTAAAGATATTGGTAGTACCATTTGATTGCTCAAACAAACTATGTCAACTTTGCTGAAAATCCCATCCGTTTAATCATCACATTAATACAAAGCAGAGCGTCTGAATTCATGTTTTAAACACCCTGGTTTATCGCAAGTCGCCACTTCCTTTTGCCATTTTGATTGTGCAGAATGCCCATGCCCTAATTTAACAGACATATGCAGTGATAACTATTCCTATCTCAGCTGTGTCAGACTATAGGTGCACTTGATGTTGATGGGGACATGGCAGAGGGGTGGAGTTATTTACCTGCAGCGTCTCTAGAGACATCTTGATGTTCTTCAGTTCCCTCAGCAGGTCGAGAGCTCCGTCCTGTAGACAACATAACACATTCAAATCATATTTTTATACTGTATGAGGTCAACTCACCACATTTACACTTCAGAGAGTGAACACCTGTGTGTCTGGCAATGCATGTTTAACAAGACAAATCAAACTGTCTTGAGACTGTCACCAAATCCGCCTTCTACCACCTAAAAAACATTGCCAGAATCCGGCCTTCACTCTCTGACTCTGTGGCAGAAACCCTGGTACACGCCTTCATTACATCCCGTCTGGACTATTGCAATGGAGTCCTGTCCGGGGTTCCCAGCAAAACCCTGGATAGGCTCCAATACGTCCAGAACTCTGCCGCCAGGCTTCTCACCCACACCAAGCCATGGCAACACATCACCCCCACCCTCATCCACCTACATTGGCTGCCGGTCAAGTCCCGGATTCAATACAAAACACTCATCCTCACGTACAAGTCCCTCCATTCCCTCCATTCCCTCGCCCCCCAGTACTTATCGGACCTCCTCCATCCCTACACCCCTTCTCGGAGTCTGCGGTCCTCAGACACGGGCCTGCTCTCCATCCCCCGCTCTCGCCTCCGAACTGTTGGTGACAGGGCATTCAGTGTTGCGGCCCCCACCCTCTGGAATGCACTTCCTGCCGAGATCCGTAATGCTGCCTCCCTGGACATCTTCAAATCATCACTAAAAACACACCTGTTCACCCTGGCCTTCGGGCCCTAGCCCTTTTCTGGTCCCCCGGCTTCCTTTATTTATTTAGTTTGCCCGTTGATTGTCTGTTTGTTTTGTTTGTCCACCATGCACAGCGACCTTGGGTCCCTTGAAAGGCGCTATATAAATATCATTTATTATTATTATTATTATTATTAAGACAGACAGACAGATCTGTTTCAGTGGACATTCATTTATCCAGTAGAGTCAAGGTGGCCTTTTCTACTGCATGAGAAGATTCATGGCTTCTTCCCAAGACTAACACCCACAGCTGTCACCCACACGCCCCGAGACAATCGTTCAGTGTAAAATAAAGGTTACCAAGAGAATGATGGGACCAGGTCAGGAGATTTAATTTAGGGGACTTCAAGTTGTCAAATAATGAGGACCAGTCCATACCTGACACCAGAAAGTTCATATTTGGGGAAATCAACACAATGCAAAGCCTTTAGGTCTGGAGAAAAAGGGAGACAGTAGCTTTATCTTATTTGAAATCCCTTATTATAATGCTATACTGAAAATGCTTAACATTTTAGAGCAGTAGAGTGTCCAGGAGGAGGAGTCCATAGCTGTGCTTTCTTTGCCAAATGAGAGGGTACTGCAGGGAAAAAAGCAGGATGTGTTCCCACATTGCGACACAGAAACTAAAAGACATGCACGGATAAAAGGCACAAAATACTTATTAGAGACAAAGACAGACAGTGAGGAGGAAAATACATTTAAGCAGAAGAGGCTGTTGTATTATTCATGTGTCTACTTCCAAATCCCACTGTGATGTTTAAGACAAAACATCTCTGTGCAAACTGTTGCTGTGACACTATTTCGAGAAAGATAAAAAGCAATACATTTCCACAAATCTGCTGAGAATAGGGTAAACAATTATTATCATTAATGTGTAATCATTGAGCATTTTCTGTAAGCCCTATCCCCACTGCTCAAATGTAGCCCCCTAATCCACTGTTTGTTCACCAACAACCTCTATAGAGCTGGTAAAGAAGTGTACCCGTTCCAATGTCTCATAAAACACTAAAAGGGGGGAAAACCATGATGGAAAACCCACAGTATATGGCACTGCCCCATGTTTTCTCCTATCAGAGGGCAGCCTAAACCAGTCCTTTATCATGTTGTACATACCAAAAGAGCATCCAAAAGGACACATTAGAGGCGTTTTTTATTGAATAAGACATGTTCCCTCCTGCCCCCAAACACCTGTTGAAGTATTCCCAGCTCTATGTAGCTTTTAACCTCCTTTGCTCTATCGTTTTAATCCTCTGGTTTAACACAGATTAAATGGCTGTGCCGCCACAGTTAGCCATTCAATAAAAACATGCTCTGTAAAGCTGGCACCAAATGGAAAGTTAGCAGCTAGCTGTGGAAAACATTGGAACAAGTATCCAAACCAGAGCCAAGATAATATTGGAAGTGACGGCTAGATATTTGGAAACATATTCTCAACCCCGACATACTGACGGTTTGGTCAGCATTGGTATTAATCAAGGTTTTGGAAATACAAACATTGGACAGTGCACAAACAATGAGACATCTTCTTTCCACTGTTTCAACTTTTGAAACTAAAAACATTTGTTTATTCATATTGTGGATTTTTCAATGAGGTTGAAGGATTAAATGTTCTTTTAAAAACAAATCAAACACACATTCATGTTAAATGTTTGCAGAGGGCATCTTTTTAATCATCCACAAAGTCTCCATTTAATTTAACATAGATGACATTGCTTTGAACTTTGAACTCAAATACTGCATGCTCTTTTCAATGGATGTATTACTTGATATCAGTTCTCCATTATAATAAAGCCCCAAGGCACATGTTTAGTGTACGCTACACTGACTGGATTTTCCCAATGTCAAGTACAAACAAATTATATTATAAAGAGATTTTCTGTTTTAACTCAGCAATCTAATAATGCCACCATATATATTAAATAACCTTTGGAGGTATATAGTTAATAAACTCTGCATTGAGTTGATCAGACAATTGACTCAAGGTGTGGTGGATTTAATTGGCAGCTTTTTGACCAATCGCTGCATTGATTTATCACCAAAAACAGAAGCAGCGGCATAGTTTAGAGTGAGATTATCAGCAAACATTTAACTCCTCCACAGGTCAGTGAGCAGAGTTTAACAATGTGTTTCCAGAATTGTCCCTCTCAGCAGTTGTAGGGCTCACCACCTGATCGCGTGTTTTGTGCTGATGCAGCAGCTGTTTTGCACTCACCGTGTTCTTCTTGTGCACCATTTTATCCAGCTTTTTAGCGATGTGCTCCACTTCTTGGGTTTTAGCCATTTTGAGCGGATTTCTCTTCGTCAGTTCTCCTCCTCTGCTGCTGCCGTGAGAAACCCCATCGATGGACGAGAAACTCTGCCAGTTTCTCTCTCTTTGCTTCTCTTTACGCAGTCTGTCTGTCTGTCTGTCTCCTCTCCCAGCTGCTGCCTCTCTCTCGTTTGTTGTTGTGTGTCACTGTGGGACGCTGGGAGTTGTAGTTTCATTTTTTTCCTCCCAAATTCAGCCTGGATAACTTTGCCAAAACTTTAAAGGAGACTGCAGTCATGCAGCCAGAGGGGACTTCATGGAAGGGCATCCGATGTCCTCAGGTAGACTCTTCATTTATCATTTATTATTAAAACATATCATGATAACCTAGTCTATATTGTTGGATGAAATTTGGAGGGGAAAATGATCCATCATGATCCCTATGGGTTAATCACAAACATGATTAACATGGAGCTCTAACTATATAATCATAATTAAATTAATTATGTATTCAGATGTATATCACACTGACGGTGTTTGGCATCAAAACGCTCTTGTTCATTTAACTGCTTGTCAGGATGAAGGTCAGTAGCTGCCAATAAAACCCCGAATGAATAGCCTGATGCACTCACTGTCTCCTCCCACTAGATGTCAGTGTTGCTAAGTTATATTGTACTTGGTGCAGTAATGTTGACAGCTTGCAGTTGGTTTATATGTGTGTGTAAGTTTATGTTCTTATTAGAGAGCAAATGCTGTAGAGACACCATTTTTTTTTTGGGAAGCTATTTCATCAAGTGTTTTCTCTAAGTGATTTCACTGCAGTTTAGTCAGTAAGTACAAATAAGGCTGTGGACAGTTATTTCGAATTGTGATAGTTGGAAATAACTGAAAAGTTTGTAATAATAAATCCATCATGGGACCCAATGCCGGCCCAATGACTGAAGCTGTGAATGTATCACTGAACATGTACAATGGGCGGACCTAAGTGTCCAAGGACGGTTTTTTTTTACCTTATTTTAAAACGTTGAACCCTCTTGACATATTTACAATTAAAATAAATCTGTATCTTCTAAGTCTTCATCAAACCCAAGTTAAAAAACACAAGGACGCAATTTAAAATAGATAAAATGTAATATAACATCTGATCGAGTGGATTAGACGTTTAATAAATACAGATAACCACTTTGTCAAACAAATAAAGAAACATTATTGAAGGGATAACTGGTATATGCTATCAACGGACACGTCTTGAACAGTGGTATCTGTTGGGGTAGGATTGGATAAGAACAAATATAAAGTATTTCTGCTAAAACAAATGTCTTGTAAAACACTTTTTATTTTAGCTATATTAGATAGTCAGTTTGGTCTTGAGACTGCAAAATGTTAAACCCTTCAATTTGGGATGGGATTTTAGAAAGAGGTGAGTTTAGTTGAGTAGCACTTGAAATGTTTGGCTCTATGAAACCTGATGTACTTATATGATTCTGTTTTCTTCAAGGTTGTGTCTTCCTGGTCGAATGTACTTATTGTAAGTCGCTTTGGATAAAAGCGTCAGCTAAATGCAATGTAATGTAATGTTTACAGACCTCTGTGACTCATTACCCTTCTCTTCTTGAGGCTCAAGGCTTTAAAAACCATATTGGCAAAACACGACCAAATATCTGACCAAACTTTGGACTGGCACCATGCATTGTGGGTAACATAGCCACCACATTTTTACAAGTAGAACGTGTGGAATATAAAAAATATGTCTATGGTTGTTTGGAAGCGGTTATTTCGGTCTAAAAAGGGAAGCCAATGTGAAAGTGGCTTTTTAAACCTGCATTCCTTATAATGGCCACTAGGGAGAGACTCCACTGATCACAAGAAGTCCAACGTTATTGAAGTCTCTGAAAATGACTACCCTCTTTCCTAGGTGATTTACCACCTCAATAAACTGATTCCAAATGAGTTGATGGTCTCAATTGCTTGTGTTGATTTGTAGCAACGAAGAGCAAATATAAAAGAAAGTGTCCCATACTTGTCATCTAATACAGATCACATTCCTAAACACACATCCCAACAGTGCCTTTCAGCTGCAGCTCCACAGAGCCTGCCGTAGCGGTTCTACTGTAAATCTAAATCAGACTCTCCTCTCCGCATTCCAGACGAGTAAATAGTTCTTGGAGAAACTTTTTTGTGTGGTCTCATGAATTCTTGCTGCTTTATGTCTGCAGCCAAGAACCTCCTCCAGCTGAGGAGCTGCAGAGCAGAGCTGGCAGCGACATCAACAGCTGCTGGGTGAGATAGCTGCCAGTCCGTGTGTGTGTGTGTGTGTGTGTTTACTTCAGAGGACCTGGAAAACTGAGGTATGCAGCATGTCAGAAAAAGATGTGAAGAAGAAGAAAATAAACTCATCCAAGAGCTGATAGGATCAAAAGCAGCATCTTCTTCTTCGTCTTCCATCTCTTTTCTTCTTCTACCTTCATTCCTCTGTTATTCAATTATGCTTTCTCTCATCCTCTGTGTTATTCAACCCGATATCACGGCAAGACGTGAACATGTGACGATTTACCATGCTGGGAGACGTGAAGATGTCACGATTTCGTCCCTTCAAACGTGACAGCTACACGGTATTGTTAACCAGTGGAGAAATAACCGGAAATATCAAGCAAATGCTACCCCGACGTAATGATTTATTTTGTAATAGTCACACTCGATTACGCCGATTTTCTTGTTGCCCCAGCTGATCGACACCTCTTTTAGCAGAAACAAAGGCTACATTAATGTATTAAATCGATGTTAATCCGTGCGTGTGGATGTGGAATTAACGGACGTGACGTTGTGCGATTGAGTTGCCAAGCAACAGCTTCGGTTCATGTTAATTTACAAACTATTCAACTACAACCGTAGTTATATTTAAAAACATGTTAGAAGGCCTCACGAAATACTTTGATGCAAATTAAAATGTAAATGTGAAGGAATGTGTGTATAACAAAATACATCGGTCATAAACGAAACCGGAAACAGACGTAGGCAAGATCCTCAGCTCGATGATTGGATGGTTATCCACAATGCATGCTGGGATTTGGTGTTTATGTGATGTGAAATCTGAAAACGTTTTTTAAAAATACAATAATACTTTATTCCGAGTGTGCTTGCTTTTCTCTTTGAAAGTCATCACATAACGGCATTGTAATACACGGTTCGGCTGCATTAAATATTACATATCTGCCGTAATTCCCTGCTGAGAAGACTTCTGGACAAACAGGAGAACTGCCGCCAAAACTGAAGATGTGACGTGGATCATAAATATATAAGCAATTAAACAGCATCTTACATTTCTTTTCACACAATACGTCTCCTTGCAGTATCAACACTAATTCGGCTGACTTTTATATTTGATCCAATTGGTAGATAGGCTGTATTTACACCATAACGGTGAGCTGATAGAAAGGGACACCTGGTGGTCAAAGCACGTTATTGAATTGTATTATTATATTAATAGGAGGATGTGCAAAACAGACAAACTAATAAGGCTTAATTGAAACATTAAAGAGTACTTTAGGTTAAGGTCTTCTTTTGAATAAGAAAAAAGCTTTAAGAAGAATATGGAGGGATGAAACCCTCTTGAAACCGCAGGTCCTTCCTTCCTGCAGCGGTCAGACTTTACAACCAGCACTGCCCCTAGTAGACCCTCCTACACACACCACAACACAGACTATAACATCCCTTGCTGCTAAATACAAACCAACTTTGTGCTATATGTGCAATATATATATGCCATTAATAACTGTGTAATGTATACCTGGCCACTAAATCAATATATGCCGTTTTGTTTTTTATCTGTATTTTTGAAAATGATTTAAATTTGTATCTTTTATTTAGCATATTGTTTATTATATTATAACTTAGTACTTTTTTAGCATATTGTTTATTATATTATAACTTAGTACTTTTTTAGCATATTGTTTATTTTATTCTAACTTAGTACTTTTTTAACGCATGTAAGATATGCAACACTAAGCTGTCTGTGGCTCTTTCCTGCTGTAACGCTGCACATTTCCCCTCTGTGGAACTAATAAAGGTATTCTGATTCTTTAATGGTCACACACATGCAGAGCAGACAGCACACACAGTGACATTTGTATCTACAGATAAATATTAAGCCTGACAAAGTACTTAACGTCTAATATATTGCTTTCCTGCAATGTTAACTATGTTTAAGCACTTATTTGTTTATTATTTATTTATTATTAAACTGATATTATACATATGTATTATACTCTTATAAGATGTATGTAGATAGTATAAGAAATGTGCAGAATGACAGTTTAATGGTGGAGTATACACACATATTGATAGATGTCTTGTAATGCACTGTTGAGGAACCTGCGACCCAAGTTTTTCCTTCATTGCATAACTACACAGTAGTTGTGTATAATATGTCAATAAACCTTAGCTTAGAAAATATTGAAAGGGATGTGCAAACTAGTCATTATATACAGTCTTTAATGAACTATTAGTAGAGAATAACGAGTAATGAATATACTTTATAGGGATCCTATTAATATCTAATAATAAAATAATAAAATGCAATAACGTTCTTCAACCACCAGGTGTCCCTTTCTATCAGCTCTGCACCGTTATGGTGTAAATACAGCCTATCTACCAATTGGATCAAATATAAAAGTCAGCCGAATTAGTGTTGATACTGCAAGGAGACGCATTGTGTGAAAAATAAATGTAAGATGTTGTTTAATTGCTTATATATTTATGATCCACGTCACATCTTCAGTTTTGGCGGCAGTTCTCCTGTTTGTCTAGAAGTCTTCTCAGCAGGGCTCTATAAATAGAGAATTACGGCAGATATGTAATTTTTAATGCAGCCGAACCGTGTAATTCCACATCTACACGCACGGATTAACATCGATTTAATACATTAATGTAGCCTTTGTTTCTGCTAAAAGAGATGTCGACCAGCTGGGGCAACAAGAAAATCGTCGTAATCGAGTGTGACTATTACAAAATAAATCATTACGTCGGGGTAGCATTTGCTTGGTATTTCCGGTTATTTCTCCACTGGTTAACATGGGTTAACAATACCGTGTAGCTGTCACGTTTGAAGGGACGAAATCGTAACATGTTCACGTCTCCCAGCATGGTAAATCGTCACATGTTCACGTCTTGCCGTGATACCGGGTTGGTGTTATTTCACATTGTATTAACCTCTTTGCTGTACTTCAACTTCTCATGTTGTTTTTGTTCCTCTTCTTATCTCTCTACTTTGCGGTTTTGGCGCAGTGCGTTGATCATCAGATCAAGGGGCGATGGTGAACTCCAGTTCGAAACCCGCCTCGGCCGCCACTGCGTCCGGCCGTTGTGTCCTTGGGCAAGACACTCTACCCACATTTTCTCCTGTGGGTAATGACCACAGTATTGACATTTATATGTCTAATATATGTAATTGTAAAGCGCTTTGAGCACCTGTAAAAGCGCTCTAATTAAAAAATGTAATCCATTATTATTATTATTATTATTACTTTCTTTTATTATCTCCTTTTTTCTCCTCTTTAGTCTGTTCTCTCTCTCTCCTTTGTATTTCCTTCATCCTGTTCTCAATGTCTTATATTCCATCTTCCCTTTCTCTGTCTTCCTTACCTCTCAAAACTTTGTTCTTCCCTCACTTGTACTTATGTTGTATTTTTCTTTCCTCCTTTCCTCTCATATAACCCCCCCTTTTTCTTCCATCAGATCGCTTTCTGTTTTGTCTTACTTTTCTCTACTTATTTTCATAGTCTTTATCCATCCTTCACATCATTTTGTCCTATCGTCCAGTGTTTCATCTCCTCCTTCTTGCTTCCTTTTTTTACTCCTATCTTTACAACGTGTTTTTGTAGAGTGTAATCTAAAGACCCTTCATTTCCACTGAAGTGTATTCAACATTGAATCATTCAAATTCCTGGAAATGAAACAGATACGTGCTGTGAGAAAGAGGAAGGAAGGAGGAAGTCAGTCAGTGAGGTGATGCATTATGGTCATTTAGCGAGAAAGTAATGATTTCACAATAATTACGTTAGAAAATAAATGATAGGCACCTTCCTGAAACTCTACTTGTTTTCTATTGGAAATTCACAAACAAATGTAATGTTCCGAAACATGCAGCAAACGAAGTAATAGTGTAATTGTTTATTATAGCTTTTTGTACAATTCTGCAGTAATTTGTCAAATTGTAAGTTGTCAAATTCACACGGTATAAGCACAATTTTAGTGTTCCCACTTATGGAAAAACAGAATAATACAAACCATGCATAAAGCAGCCCAAATCCCCAGTCAGTTGGTAGTCAGTGTTGCTTTGTGTAATTTTGAGAAATTGTTACCTTGAACATGTGAGTATGTTCAATTTCGAAATAATCCCCTGAATGATTGCTGTTGGTCTGTATTTTGGCCAAACGGCAGTCCTTCAACTTCAGTGTCAGCAGAGATGACAAAAGTACACACATCCTTTACTCAAGTAGAAGAACAGATACTCATGTTTAAAAATACTCTACTGACTAAACTTCTTTATTCAAGTAAAAGCAAATAAGTATGGGCTTCGAAATGTATACTTAAGTTAAAATCACCCATAACTACCATCTGTTTTAAAGAGGAACTGACCTTTCTTTATATTAATAGAACAATAATGTCATTGTTAGTTAATGAATGTTTCCATGCTGAACAACGGCAACATGACAAAGTTCTCATTGGTCCCTCTTCTTTAGAGAAGACCAGGAAATGATGGATACACGGATCGTGTTCAAATCAATAGGCACGCAATGACTCTAAATAATAATGATCACGCCACCAAACGCAGATTAAAACTAAAGTAAGCAGCCTGTTTGGAAAATGTAAGAAGTAGAAAGTTCAGGTATTTGTGTTAAAGAAGTAAAAGTAAAAAGTCGTCAGAAAAATAAGTGGAGTAAAGTACTGATACCAGAACATTTTACTTAAGCACAGTAAGAAAGTATTTGTACTCAGGGCCGTATCCAGGATTTCCTAAATGCCGAGGTCCAAACATGTTAGGGGGGTTCGGGGGATACCCCCCGAGATTTTTGGGATTTTCATGATGCTTTTTAAGTCCTGTGTGGGGATCACACATTGGATAATATATTGATTTCAAAACATGTCAGTGGGCTGACAATGTCAGCATCAATTATTTTTGAAAGTGTAATACATAAGAATCAGTTGATTGTTACTATTAATGATCTGGACATGCAGGAGAGGCTAAAATGATCACAACACATTGTCAACATTCACTTTCCATGTCTCTCTCCTTTCCATAACCTGCAGCCTCTCTTCCATCTTCTTTAGTCTCTCTGTCTTCTTCCTGTTCATTCATCTCTCTGTCCTCTACTTTTTCTCTTTGTTCAATCTCTCCCTCGTTGTTCACTTTTTGCTCCTCCTCACTTGTCGCTCCTGCCAGTGAATTCAAAGCCATTCAGCAATTTAGTTCATTTTACTTGTTTGTTTGCATTATTTTTTTTATTTAAATCTGTTTTGTTTGATTCTCAAAAGAGAACAAATATGTAAGCAAATTGTGTTTTATACAATCGTATGTTATTATGACATCATAACTGCAATAGATGTAGGTTGTTTTAAAATTATGCCTATTGTAAATGAAGACTATTGTTATAGATATATAGATAGATAGATAGATGGGGTTATTAAGCCTACATTCTTCTGTCCGACTGTACCTGCAGTTCCTCCCTGACTTCCATCACTTTCTCTTTCTCTCTGCCTGTCCTGTCTCCAGGGTTGGGAGGGTTACTTTGTAAATGTAATCAGTTACTGATTACTGAATACATGGCTCTGAAAGTAATCCGAATACAGTTATAGTTACGTGTCTTAAAAAAGTAACGTAATCAGATTACTTTTGGATTACTTTCTTTTTCCATAACAGATGGGTATGTTTTGGTGAACAGGAGACACAAAAAGCAAAAGGAAACTGAACGTGTTTTTACTGTTTTAATGGCTTATCAAGAGCACAACTGAAACATAACATCTGAAACGATGTAACAACATAATAAACTTGTTGGGGATGCAGCTTGGGATGTGAGGAGTGAGGGACACGGCTTAGAACGGGCGTGTCGCCTTCTGTCCTGCCAGTGTTGGCAGGACATGAATTAAAATGTCAAACTCGGACTTCATTTTAAGGACATTTCGGCCAGGGGTGTATTTTTGTTTAAGCACCGGATTGGCAAAACAGGAGAGTGTGTGCACCAGTCTGCCTTGATCTATGAATTCATGTCCGTGACACACACAGTATCTGCTGCCCACAGCTGTTTTATAGAAGGAAAACCTCCTTCACTTCATGAAATCTCTAAAGCGCCAGGAGGCAGCGGGAGGGTTAACTCAGCCTCTGAGAAGAGGAGCGCGCAGTGCCTTTCACGCACCGCCTTTCACGCACCGCCTTCACTGTGTTTACCTTCAGAATCATTAGAAAGGCTAAAGAGCGGTGTGGCTGATGTGTTTTAACCACACACACCTCTACACACACACAGACGTGCGATTTAAACGCAGACTTTTGTTCCTCCATGTTTCGTTGTTATTGTTTCACTGAGCGGACCCGCCCCTTATTTTTTCAAAACGCTCCTTTTTTTGGTCCATCTGCGGCGGTAATAGGTTTTGTGCGCTGTGATGATTTGGCTGTACCTTTAGTAATGAATACTAAATGTTGTGAGGAAATCTTTCCACCAATAATTCCAATAAGTAATCCAAAATGTATTCACTTCAGGTTTACGAAAGTAACTGTAATCAGGTTACTCGTTTTTCAAATGTAACGCGAGCTGAATACAGTTACTTGATTTTTGTATTCTGATTACGTAACGCCGTTACATGTATTCCGTTACAACCCAACCCTGCCTGTCTCTTCCTTACCAAAGCTGAGTTTCGACTGACGTAGTCTTTTCATTATATCTGAGTCAGTGTAAAAAGAAAACAATACAATGTTATATCTTCAATGTTTTACTCAAATTGAAATGAAAGAAAAGCATTACAACGTTTGTTAAAAGGTAATCCTTCTGACATTGGATGAATGTAATTAACTTTAGCTCTCTAGCTAGTTTATTCACGCAATTTAAACGAAAGTATATACTATAGCTGCAATATAAGTTAGTGTGCATGTTGTCGGACGTCCACTGTCTAACGTAGAGGGTTCACACAGGATCTGCTGGTCATATGATGTCCTGATGAACAGAAACATAAGCAGCCCGCTGGACTCAGATCTCTAGATACTTCATCACTCCTCCGCTGCTCCGGTTCATGTCCGGTCTGCGGTGGTTTGTTGATATATGTCGTCTACGTAGTTATGCAGCGCCCCCATCGTCAGTAAATGGAAGTACTACAAAGAACCCCGTTTAGTGCAATTATTAGACCCTCCAGAAAAACGCGGACAAAAATCCTTGATTTTGCGATTAAACATGCTGGGTTTTTATGTGATTTTATGCGGTGAAATTTCGGGAAGTTGCGAAATATGCGGAAAGTTGCGAAATATGCTAAATATTTTTTGGGAAATATTGGGCTGTCTAATTTATTCTCTCTCACACACAACCTGCCACTAACGTTAAACCCCTTTACTATTCAATTAAACACATCCAATGTTTATTTATTGTAAAAGCAATTGGGCTATTTTAATCACACTCTCTCTCACACACACACACACACACACACACACACACACGCACACACACACACACACACACACACACACACACACACACACACACACACACACACACACACACACACACACACACACACACACGCACTTCTCCGCCTCATTCTGTTTTCATTTACTTGTTCGTTATCTGACCAGCTTCAATCTTGTAGGCTACTCACCTCGTTTCTTGTAGCCCTCGAAAGGGTTTTGGAGGTCGATGCCTCGGTGAACGTGAGTTGTTTGGCTTTCTTGTCTGCAGCAGCAGAAAGCATTTTCGAATGTTTGAATGAATCAAAGTGGGTCGTCACCGTCGATTTTCTCTTATGCTCCAACACAGTTGCACGGGGTGCAGAATAATTTCCCCCCAATTTCGTGCAAGACATCGGGGTACTGCTTTGCCCGGTCTTTAGCAGAAATGTTCGTCGGTAAATGAGATGGATTAGATTTTTTCATCTTGGTGTTTTCTCTCTCGTGTGAGTTCTACACGTTCACTCTACGGTGTTGTTTACCTTCTGTGATGCGCGAGCTGATGACGTCGTCATCATCATCATCATCATCATCATCATCATCATCATCATCATCATCATCATCATCATCATCATCATCATCATCATCATCATCACTACTTCACGTCAAGACGAGTTCACTTTTTTTTCTTCTCAACTTTGTGTGGAAAAATGCGGGGATTATGCGACCTTTTGATAAATATGCGGCCTTTTAAAAATCTGCGCCATTTTGCTGATTGTGCGGTAAATTCTGCGATCGCAGAATCGCGTTTTTCTGGAGGGTCTAAATTATTTCACAAGTTTTGTTATATACACAGCTCGAAAAAAATTACCGAGGTCCGGATCTCGGTGACCTCAATGGTAGATACGGCCATGTTTGTACTCCACTGCTTCCCACCTCTGAGCAGTGTTGGGCAAGTTACTTTTAAAAAGTAACTAGTAATAGTTATAGTTACTGCTCTCAAAAAAGTAACTCGTTTAGTTACTTTATTAGTTACTAAATTATAAAAGTAACTTGTAACAAGTTACTTTACTTTAAAAATAATAACAATACAATTGAAAATTATATGCTTTCACTGGTATTTTGCTGACTAGTTCTCTGAAGGCAACAGACTCGACCGTTGCGATGGGCAGCATGTCCTCAACAACATACCTGGCAATCAATCTGTTTGGTTGACTCTGGGTGACATGTGGCGATTTAAAAAAATCGTTTTTTGGCTGTTTAGATGGTGTTGCTCCATCTGGGTCACTGCCGGTGGTTGAGACGGTGGGGTCTTTGGCGACTAGTTTTATAGCTCAGGAGATTGGCATTGCTGTTTTTCGATGTGGACAATGCTTTCTGTCCTGCACACAGTTTACATTTTACCGTAATATTTTTTGCGTCCTTTATCCCCACAAATTGAAAATAGCGGTTATATTTCCAAGTTGCAAATGCGCTGCTGCTCTCGCTGATACTTGCATCTGCCATTGTGTGTGTGTGTGTGTGTGTGTGTGTGTGTGTGTGTGTGTGTGTGTGTGTGTGTGTGTTGGTGGTGAGCGTTGCCGTGTGTGTGTTAGCATTAGCAAGTGTTCGTGTGTATTTTCCCCATAAGGCAAGGCCCAACTCTGTCTCTGATTGGCTTACCCTGAAATGTTACCCCGCGTTAACCAATCATCACTCCTCTCTGGTCACTTTCACTTTTCCATGGTGCTGTGAGAGGACATCGCTGTATTCGCCTATAAATTACATCCGCAGCGAGATTCGGTTCAGTTGGATCACATAATGTAACGCAGTAACGCACACATTTAAATCACAGTAACTATAACGGGGTTACCTAATGGGAATATGTAACTAGTAACGCTATTAGTTACCACAAAAAGTAGTTGCGTTACAGTAACGCGTTACTGTGTAACACGTTGGTCCCACCACTGCCTCTGAGTGTCAGTTCGTTACGTCATTAGTCCCAGAAAGACATTTTCTGCCATTGTCTTATATTCATTTAACTGAGCCAAGATCGCCGATGAAGCTGCGGAAGAGAGGCAGTGCATAAGCAAAAATCAATTGCGCATGTTTTATGGACCCAGACACAGGTATTTTTGTACTCAACAGTGAGGCCATTTTGGTTTCATGCGCCACTGAGCAACTTTCATTAAACATGCCCCGCCTCCAACGCAGCATCCAATTGTCTTTATGAATCCATGCTTTGTATCCAGGAAGTGTCAGTTATTTGTGTATTGGATCAATGAAACTTTCTCAGCAGCTGTGAAGTCAGAAAGTGTCCTCTTCTAGTGAGCTATGGACTCATACAAAGTCACCTCTGACGCCAGGAAGTGTTTCTCTACTTTAAATGGATCTTTGGAGTCTCGGTTATTGACCATCGGAGGCAGGAAGTGCCCACTCTCATTCATCTGTAGCTGTTCATTTTGACCCCAATGCACCAGGAAGTGTCCTTTCTCCATGCAATAGCTCTATGGAGTCACTGCTCGTAATGTCCTCAGACAGGAAGTGTTCGCTTAGTTGGATGGATGAAGCTATTCCTATTTCCTTCAGAAAGAAGGCCAAGTAGCCTATTGTGTTGAGGTGGTTTCTTCTTCCTCTCTGATGGTAAATGAGTCTGCTGAAGCTTCATCGGAATAGAGAGGGTTTTTAAAAATAATTTTAGATGTGAGTAATATGTCTATTTTAGATTTGGTAATTTCACATGCCTATGACGAATGGGTTATCCAGAGATTTGCGAAAGGGTGAGATATCTGTCTTACGTAAAAAAAAGTACAGCTTCCATTTGAAAGTTGAATAGTTAAATCATGGTCAAATGGGACTGCATTACAGCCAAGTATACACTCTAAAAACGAATTCAGGCGACCTTTCAGCTCCACTTAATTAAATGCATGGTTGCAAGATAAAAATGTGAGTTAATTGATTCAGATAAACATTTTAAGTTGCAAACATTAATTTATAAGTTGTGTTGACGTAATAATGTTGGTAATTACATTAATTTAATATTGTGTGTAATTTGAACTCTGATTTCAGCGTTAATTGACTTAAAACAAAATTCAAGTTGTAGTTGTAATGCAATTGGCTTGATAACTTAATTGTTCTACACCTTGAGTTAAGGAGTTCAAGTCCACTCCCACTTAACATGCCTGGACATGTTCCCACAGTTAAGACAAATAGAAATATACAAAGGACATTTTAAGGTGAGTGTCATCTTTTGTCATTCAAATACAGTAGATAGCCTTGTAGTTGCACTGTATAGGCAAATTGCTGTTTGACCAAATTAGCAGCCTTTGAACTGTGAATAGTTATGTGAGCGGATACAAAGTAGTAGAGGCTACTGTGAGAGTAAAAATACTTTGGTTACTATTGTGATCTCGCTTTTTATTAAAAATGAATCTCGGTGAAGCAGATCAAGGACATGCTTCTTGAGGTAGGATCGTTATTTAGAGTTGTCATTGAAATGCAAGTTGTTGGCAGTCTCCCATTCAGAATATATTCATTTAGGTCATTTCTCTTTTTTTCCTTTTTCAAAAATAGCACAATACAATTGAAGTACGCAGAGAACAATAGCCATCCACCACCTTGTCGTGTACCTTGGAGAAAAGGAAGAGGACCTTTTCAAGGAGTTTAGCGACGTAATTAAAAATCTTGAAATAAAATAAAATCCACGGGCACAGGACAAAAGCACTGCTCTCTGTCAGTTACATTTTGAAGCATATTGCATATTGCTTATATTGCATATCTTAGCAACGTTCAGCAGGTGTTGACAGCAATGGCATGGGAAAAGGATTGTGTAACATTTGAAAAGTGTCTTCTGCTCTTCACTTAACCAGTTCAAATATTGTATGGAACCTGCAAAAAAGATGATACACTAAAACTTGAACGGTTGTGATTGACAAAATCTGTCCACATGCATTGAAACACTAGGCAAAGTACTCAAAAGCACCTCTGTGTGTCTTCAGGACCACATTGCTATGACGACACACACATGCAGACTCAATAGGGGAAAACAATACTAGCGTTGCTTTAGCAGCTGGTAATAATCGCTCTGAATTCGCTAAGAGTTTAAAAATAATGCAATTACCTAATTCATTATCTCTTATGCGCTAACCTATTATTTAATGTGCTTCAAAAGGACATGAATATCGCCTTCATCAGTGACCGGTCCACCCCAGGATCTGACCATACGATGGCAACCATCGTGGTCGAGGGAAACAAATGAATGAGCATTCTGCATTAAATGTGTTCATACTGTTTGAAATAATGACTGTCGGCAGTGAAAACATCTTTGTTACATCTTTTGTAAAATGGATGTGTGTGATCTGCAGATTGGTGGCCATTGAGAGTTTGTTTCTGTAGTTTTACAAAAACTTTACAGATTTGACATATTTGGCACTGGTTTTAAATATGCAAAGGCCTCTAACTTCGTTGTGATGGCAGAATTTATTTGCTGTGTCCCCATGTCCCATGGTAATATGGCTAATGTGTTTATTTATTATTTGTCGGGCAATTTAAATTCGTGTTTATCTTTTTTTTCAAGATTGAAATGAAGCTCAGCGCAAGTTCTTTCAGGAAGACTGGGTGTATATACATTCACTCCGCAGCTGCATATAATCAGCTCATCACAGGCGTTCTCTTTAACCTATTACGTTTCACCTCATTCTCCAGCAGCCAATCAATGTGCTGCAGCCAAACTATAAAATGGTTCTCCTCTCTCCTGCAGTCAGCTGTGATTTCAGGTGTTCATGCACCTTATCATATGGCATGTGTCAATAAATGTTCAAACTAAATGAAGTCTCTCCTGATTGAAACATCATGTGTTGAAATAAACAACTGCAGTTCAAAATAAAAAGTGAATTGCCTAATATTTTTGTTGTGGAATCAATTAATTTATTTCTTTAAAGGCAAAAACATGAAAAAGCTAAGAAAAAAAACTATTGAATACAATATATTTGGAGCAACTTAATTTATAAATGGTTGTCAACTTAAAAACGTGTGTTCACAATGATGGTAATTAAGTACATACAACTTAAAATTACATTTAAATCATACGGTAAAACAAGTTGGAACAACTTAATTGTTGGAGTAATCAACTTAAAAACTTGTATCCCGAATGAGGGTAATTAAGTACATACAACTTAAAATTATTTTTAAACCATGTGGTAAAACTAGTCGGAACAACTTAATTGTTGGAGTAATCAACTTAAAAACGTGTGTTTATGCTACCAATTATTAAATAAGTGGTAATTAAAAACACCGCTGATTGTAGAAGAAAAGCCTTCTCCCCTAACTCAAATAACTTTGTTGCTTTAAGACAATTTCATTAGAAGTTGTCTTAACTCAATAAACATCGATGCAAACTGTTGCGTTGATTTTCTTTGTTGAGCCAAAGCATTTCTTTTTAGAGTGTACCGTCTTCAGTAGTTGCTGTAAAACTGAATTGTGTTAAGCTCGTTGACAGCTGAATAGAGTCTTCGCTGCCAGCAGGAAGTGCTGATTAGAAAAGTGAATAATGTGGATTAGTGACTCTAAAGTCAACATTTGAATGGAACTATTCATTGTTCAGAAGCGCCTTTGCCAAATCAAGCACCTAGTCCTTATTGTTTGAAGTCTCCTATGTTGAGAAAGAAAACACTTCCAATATTGTCCGGGTCTATTTTTGAGAGTGGCATCTTCTTTTCCATGTTCAAAAACACAAGGACTACAATTATAAATGTTAAATATTAATTCATGTAAAACGACTTACCTGTGATAAAGCATTAGTCACATCACAGCTAACTTGTGTTGCATGTTTATACATAAGTGTATCTAATCATGTCAACATATATATTTCCTCAATGTTTAGTTTAAGTGTGTGTATATGCCTTTATGGGTCTGTTTGTTTCCCAGTCGAGTGCCAGCATTCCAGTCAGGCGTCCACACCAGGAGACAGGAAGTAAGAAACAAGGTGATGAAGTCTGTCCTGTGTGGTACAGGTTTGGCAAACTTCCAATCATTCTCCACCCTTCAGAGACGCCAACATGTGGTGAGCTAAGAATCAGAGAAAAGACATTGGTGACGAATTAAGAATGAATGTTAGTTCAGTTCTTTAAGAATTAATCCACTATGGAGTGTCAGCATAGTAAGTAAAACCCATGAACAATTGCTAATAGATATTAGTAATTATACTTTCTATGCAACACGTCAACCTCTTTTCTTAAAAGAGAGATACATATATATCTGCAGTGCACATGAATGCTAAATCTGTCGAAGGAATACGATTTTACTGGAAGCCTTTTGGACTTTCTTTTGCAGTCTGACAAGTAATGACCAATCATGTTTGAGAGGGCTTTGGTTACATGCAGGTAATCTATGTGGAGAGCAAAAAGAGTGAATGCATTGGCTGAAATGCTATCAAACTGTAAACAAAGGCCGGTGAAACGAAAAGGAAGTATTTGCCAAGATATCCGCTACCTACACTGCTACTGTACCAACATTTTTGCTGTTGCCCCAAGAGGCTAAATCGTCATCAGACCGTTAGTCATTGGGTTCCTAAATTGGTTGGTTCAGAGCCATGGGATAAATGTGAGTTGTCATGAGTTGAATTACTTATTATTTTAATTGTGTGTTGTGAAGGTTTTTCTGCATGTAAACGGTCTGCAGAGTCAAAACCCCTCAAAGTACACCCTGTAGCGAGTAAAACTCTAACACAGAAAATACCTTGTCTATGCTGCCCCAGAACGCCTCGTTGGAGATTTTCTTTTTCATTTGTTTCTTCCGGGAACCGCATGACGTCATGCGGTTCCTGGAAGAAACCAAAATGGACCAATCCACGGAGCTCCTCACACACCAGGATCCCTTGGCGTCACTATCAAACGCAGTGGGGGGACCTTTAGCGTACATGTTCAACTAACAGGGAGTCCCATTGACTTGCATAGAGCTCCCTGGTTGGTAATAGACGAGTTGGGATGGCGGAGAAATGCTCTCCGCAGACCCATTCTCACAGCGTTTTAAACCTTTTTCTTACTCAATATCAAGCCACACTTATTGTTTTTACTTCGGCTGTGAGTGTTTGTGTGTGCTCAGGATGAGTTTCGTGCTATCTCGCCATCCCGGAAACCACACCAGTAAGCCAGCTCACTGAGCAGCGAGCCTCGCAACGTCCCGACCAATCAGAGCACACTGGGCTCACAGGGAGGGGGGTGCAGGAGCTGCAACAAGGTTTAGGACAGAGTGAATACACATACTTTACAGAGATGCTGTATGAGAAACCAATGTGAGTTTGGAAAATTGCACAATATAAATCTATTCTAGTAGACCTCAACAATGGAATTATGATCAGTAGTGTGATGACCCCTCCCCCCTTCTGCCTGGCTGTGCTCCCTGCCTTGCTGTCCTCTGGCAGGTACTGGGAGTGTTGTCCTGTTTGTGCCCGCCCATCTAGAGGCGGAGCCTCAAGAAGGTATAAAGGTTGCCCAGCTGCAAGGATCAGTCTCTGATTCTGATCCTGGCATGCTGCAGCAACCTCAGCCTACAGCCTGTGTTAGGTTTGATGCACCCTCCAACATGCTACAACACCCTTCCACACACCCACACACTGCTCACACTACTGACAGTCTGACTCTTACGTACACTATTCATCAGAGGTGTTTTTCTTTAACCTGTTAAATAAACAGATATTTGGCATTTAACTCTGTGTGGCCTCCCTATTTGTTCCAGCCTTTAGGCAGGTTGTAACAGTAGAAATGGCCATGACATGGGACCTTTAAAACTCTTTTCTTTAAACTTTGCTATTTTTGCCTCTTACGATTATTTAAATCAAACCACCAGAGAATATTTTAGGAGAAATGTCTCTTTGGTGGAACTTCACTTTAAATAACTAACTAACCCAACCAGACACTTTTTGTAGGAGTTTTTAAGCCAAAATCAAATCAAATCAAGTTTTATTTATATAGCACATTTATAAACGATTTTTGGTCGAGCCAAAGTGCTGTACATATAATAAAAATAGCCTACAGTAGAGACACTTTACAGCAAATACAACAGCACAGATTGTTCAGAATATCAGTATGAGAAAAATGACACCCTCTGTCCTCAGACCCTCACATCGTACAAGGAAAAACTTCCAGAGAAAACCCACAGTTTAAGGGGAACATGGGAGAAACCTCAGGGAGAGCAACAGAGGAGGGATCCCTCTCCCAGGACGGACAGACGTGCAATAGATGCCGTGTGTAAATCGAAGAGATAATACATGTTACAGCATATAGACCGAATGTTAGGAAATGCATGTGTCTGTAATAAGAAGATGAATCCACGAGGATGTCAGCTACAATCCTGTGGAAGCCATCAGGGAAGCAGCATGACGAGACCCAAGGCAGGACCGCAGAGACAGGTTCAGCCATGACCCGAAGTCCACGACTTAATCCAGAACTCAGGATGGAGGATCCAAGACACAGGACTACAACATGGGAGGGAACTACTGGTTTAATCTTCAACAAACCATTTAATTGTATCAGCTTGTATGTACAGTTGTAAAAATAGCTCAAAATAACATGTCCAGAGAAATAAATGCTGCCTGTTGTCCTGCAGTCTTATCTAATCAGAATCCATACATGTTTTACAGCAGTTGGCCTCCTACTTTGTGCCACTATAAACCTTTTAATATGACATTGTTATTCATTCAAGTAGACACGGCATGGTGCTTCCTGTCAAATACTCACCAACCCTTAACTTCTACATAAAATATTTCAGACATTTTCTTCCCTTTTTAGTTTGGCTCTCTCTCCCTCATGCTCCCTCACTCTGCTTCCAATTTTTTCATTGTGAAATGATTTGTCCTAATGAATAAAGACAGAGCTTTGTACAGTGTTTGAGTGAGTGAGTGTGTGAGATTTCCTCTTGGCCAGGTCACAGCAGGACTGAAGTCTGCTGGACTGCTGCTGGACCGTGTGTGTGTCTCGCATAATGTGTGTGTGTTTTATGAATCTTTTATGATGTCTGTGTGTGGGAGTGGGGCGGCCAATGCCTTCCCACACGCTTCCTTCTCTCACCCCCTACCCCTCATATACGTAGTACACACTTAAGCACACACACAGAGTGCTCGTAATGACACACCGCATGCAGTTTTTAGCCTTATTTCTTGCATTTATTGAACACTTTCTGTTTGTATTTCGTACTTTTTTAATCCTTGTATAACCTCTTTTAGAGTACTTTTAATTTTAGATATAAGGTCATGGGAACGAACAGTAACTGTTGGTGAAAGAGGCATCCCGGCTGGCGTCCTTCACTGCTCTATATGAGCGTCACGCTACTTCCTGCTTTGGCATTGACAATCAACATTGGACGTAAATCCAGTCCTTCAACATGGTCCAATAAAGAGGTTAATCCGAGGAGACTGAGTTAAATAAGAGCGGAAAGACTGTCATTAGCATTGTCCTTCTAAAAAGGGAAACTGATGATGTATGGTAACATACATGATCGGAAACAAACAATGAGTAAACATTTTGGAGGGAAAAATCTTAATTTAATGTCAGTGTTGCTAAATGTAAGAACATTTGTCTAATGACATGTCTTTATTTATCGACCCTATTTAGCTTAGTCGTCACTCTTGTTGTGCATGCTGTCATCCTGTATTGTTTTACCATGTGTGTTTTGCTGTCGCTCCTCAGGGAATAAAGACAGAAGAATAGCAGCAGCTCTTCAGTGGTGTGAAACTGAGAAAGTGTTTGCTCCCTGCTTCTTCTTCCTGTCCCTGTGTCCCCCTCACCCCCCCCCCCCCCACACTTCCTCTCAATAGGACTCATGGGAGTTTAAATCTCTGCCAGCCGGTCAGTCTGTCTCTTTTTTTTTTTTAAAACCAAAGGTATCAATATACTTGGAAGTACTCCTGCTTGCTTTCTTGCCAAGAGTGAAATGAGACTATCGATAGCGCTGTTAGTGTTTTAGTGATCACAAGGTTGCCAGGAAAACAGCAGAAACTCTGATAATGAAGTTAAAGGGAATTTGTCAAACTGTTCTGGCGTTTTTGAAAAGTGGTCCAAGCTAAGAACAACTTTAGTTCATCACTTGGATTTTAATGTGGTTGCTACTGTATTGGCATCCCAACATTGTATTTACCAAAGGAAAATACCATTTTAAAAGCAGATATTTTCAAATAACAGGTGTATGTAAAAGACAAAATAAATCCCTTCTTCTCAATACAGATTAAATCCTTGCATTGGTTATACCCCTGAAAACAATCTCTGGTTGTGACAATTGCATTTATTTAGAAGGTTTTCGATTAAATAAATCCCTAAAATAGATATAACTGTTCACCATGTGGACATTTAAAAAGTGAAAAACTGTATTTTCATTGTATATTTCAAGTGTCCAAGTTAGCAAGTGTGTATGCACAAACCGAGGGCCCTGGATCTCATTCACCTAAAAAGGATGCAGCCAACATTAATGCTATTACTTTAACCTTTGCTTTTTGACCAGACAAAATGACCATATATATACTGTAGAGGTAAAACTGAAAGTTAGTCCAACTTAATGTCAATAATAATGCTTTAATACATTATCGTAAAAATAGTAGATAAGATCTTAGCTCGTACCTTGGTGAGTATTGTAACTAATAGAAATGAAGATTTGAGTTCCAAAAGTAAAACCCAAGTTCACAAAAACAGTCTCAACATACAGAAAGTATCTAAGACTATTTTGTCAAATGCTGTTTCTTAATTCAATTGTGATCTTTCGATCTCAAAGTCTTGGTTCTATTCAGCCGTATTGTTCTGTAGATGCTGTTGTGTACATTTTATTCTATGGTCAAATTAAAAAGACAACGAAACAGGTTGACATCCAGCGGGGCAAAAGAGGTTGTTTAAGGTAAATGAGTGTCTGTCACTCTGCATCAACACAGTCATAAAGTAAAGGGCTTTGTCCTTCTTTCAGCATGCCTGCCCTCATTATTCTGGGAGAGTGTGTGCCTGTGTGTGTTTGTGTGTGTTTGCATGCAAAGTTGGATATAGGTCAGACCAGGGTGTATGCATGGCTTTGTGTCTGTGTGTGGGTGCTTTTGAGTGTTGAAAAGGTGCTCTAATCTTTATCCATGTAACAAGTGAAAACAATGAACACACACACACACACACACACACACACACACACACAGCATCTCCACCCTCCTGCTGCTCTCTGCATCTCCCCACTGTGGCAGCAGCACAATTCCCAGAAACTGCCCTCCATCCAGAACACACACACACTCGCACGCCCACACACACCCACACACACACACTATAGATTCCTATCTGTTGTGTACATAAGTGAGCACTGCACGTTGTACACGTGTGTCGACGTGTTTACATTGTGTATGAACTAAGTGCAGTAGGACAATGGTGGGACGCAGTGGATATGACATGGCTGTGTGTGTGGACATTGTTGATGACCACACTAACACACACACACCAACACACCGAGGGGATGTATGTTTGTTTGTTCTGTAGACCTGTGTGTCCTTTGTTTGTCTCTCTGTTTGTTTTCCTTCACACAGAATGCACCATCAGCTGTTTTCTGATTGCTTGTTTGTGTTAGCTGACGAGTGCTAGACCACCTAAAATCACAAATCTCTAATTATGGACATTTGCCAAAAAATATTCCTGTCTAATTTGAAAATTGAAAAGAAAGTCTCTCGATTCTGAAGAAAGTCCATTAAAACATTTGTATTGATTTGGCTCAGCTGCAGTGGCTTCCCCTATTGCTAAAAGCAGGACCACACCGAGGCTACTGGTGCTTCTCGGCTCGAGAAGCTTAAAGGTAACATGAAATCAGAGGCTGTTTAACCAAAACCAGTACATTATTTTGAGCATATCATGATCATCTGTTTGCTATCTTGCTCCAAAATGGTGGAACTTGCTCTCTGTTTATATCAGGAACGCTGAATGTCTGATGTCGCAGACTGAAAACCTACCTGTAAACCGAACATTAAAACTATTTTATTAATATCACTTCAAACTAATTCACCAGCAGTTGCAACTTTTGGCTTAGTTGAAGTGAATGCACCTGCCTGTTTGTCGCCGTTTTGATCTTCTATCTTCAGTTTACTCACTGCACTTATTGTAGGTACATTAGGATAAAAGTGTCAGCTAAATGAAATGAAATCTAATATAAGTAATTAAGAATCAAAATAAGAAGAAAATACATAGTTTTTGTCTGTTTTGTTGCAGAAGAAACATCATGCTTTTACATTTCTGAGTAATGCTTGGGTCTTCCTGCTCAAGCTGTAAAGAGCCCTCACATCCCCCACCAATAAGGTACGACAGTTTCTATTAGGGGTCTGCACAAGTTCATTTGGTTCTGAGGAACTAATAATCAAGTAAAATGTCAGTAAAACCAGGTCTGGTCGGGTTTAACATTACATACTGTACGGGCTATGCTTAAACGCCCTGCACATACATCTTTCTCTCTCGCTCTCTTACACATGCACATACATACACACACTGAGTCAGTTATCCCCTCCCTCCGTCTTTAACATTTTCTGAATAGCTGCAGCGACCACAGAATACTTTCCCAACTTCTGTGGCCGACTAAACTGGAGGCTCTGAGTTCGTTCACTACCACTCTGTCACTTCCACACTCTCCATATATCTTCCCCAACAGTCCGAGTTGACTCCTCTCTCCTCAATTATGTTCCTCTTTTTTCCCTTTAAAATTCACATCTTCTTCCCATCCTCTTTTGGGGGTCTCTCTCCTTTCAGGAATATGTCTGATTGTACTTAAAACTACTATATATTTCCATTAAAAAAAATTCTGATCTACATCAAAGCAACAAAAGAGTAATTTATCCTTTACAAGTGCTTGTTGTAGTTACTGTTCCATATTTAATGTTTTGATCCCAGAATGGAGAACAGCATATTCCAGTAGGCTCACATGAACAACACTTTATGTTGTGACGTCTGGTCACGGATGGCTTGTCCCAGGCCTTCCGTAGATCAAGGAGAAAGCCCAAAACTGTTTATTTGTCATGCTCTGGTCCGGTTTGCTTCCAAAACATGTTTTCATTCAGACCAGTGCAAAGGCAAAGAAAACATCCAAAGAACACATTTTTCTGTTTATTTTACCAACTTCCACAGGTTGTATCTTCCCTTTTCTCCTAAATCCACCAAAGGTTGAATGCCTCATTTGCATTTTAAATAATCTGAGACAAGCCTAAATCAACCCCCACTTAAATAGCCCTAACACACACCAAACGTTCCAGTCTGTATTCTGAAGGTTTTTACATAGGGATTTCAATTCCTTAAAATGTGGCAGAAATAATACAAATAAGTGTCTTAATTGAATAATATGAGTATATGAAGTGTTATGGTGATATGCATTAATTCAAGTTGGACCCTCTTCACCTGCAGTCATCATGTTATTAGTGGTATGGGATTCACCTGTGCCTAATGCATATGAGCCAGAGCAGCAGGCTTAGAAAACCCAACATTGATCCAGCACATTTCCAAGTATTTATATTGTCTTTTTCATATTCTTTCCGTTTTGATTATTTTGGTGCAAATGCATCACTTAATTTAGTATACTGTGTGTTTCTATACATTTCTGCAGTCATTAAGGAGTCTTACAAACAGACAACATGAAAATGAACATACTTAAAACTCCAATGAGATCCTCAATCCATGACAGTGAAATCTTTGTTGACTATTTTCATGAAAGCTATTTTATTATTAAAATAGTTGAAAGACATATTGCTCTTGGAGGTTATTCAGATGGATTCAGGGAAGCACTGACATCAGAAGTCTAAAAGAAGAATGTTAAATTCAATTTACAGTTCCAAATAACATTGGGACGGGGAGGAAACCGTGGATATTTCTAACTTGTGTTACATGATGGAGCTTCCTGTCAGCCTCATCAGACTGTAACTGACTAATCATTGCAAATAAAAGCTTACTGTGATGGATTATGTGTCTGCGTAAAATTCTCTACAAATTGATTTGTATAGGAATGAACTAAAACCACAGGCTGCCTGGAAGGGAGGAAATCATAATAAAACCTTTTTTTATGCTCAGGAAAATGTTAGGCAGTAATTCATCATTTGTATTAAATAAGGTAAAACATGCGAAGACACCATTATATTCCTTTAAGGTCATTGAAAGCGACCTAACACAGTGTGGAAACTATGAGTTACACTTCAATGACTGACTTAATCCACCACAAAATGCTGGAAAAAAAAAGAAAAAAAGTGTAAGTATAGTAAAGTATTTGCCAATACAAATGTGATTCACTGCATTCTTCATAACCTTCTGCTGTTTTCCAGCAGCGATGGGATGCACTGCTGAATTACAGAGATGTAAAAGCACGCAGCTGAGGACTCAGCAGCAGCTCTGCCTCTCACTCCCTTTCCTCCAAAATACAATCACATCACCCCATTTAACATCTAAATCAGATCAAAAGTGTCAACCACACTCAAAACAATTCAGCGGCAACTGAGATGAGAGGAGTTCCACAGGAAAAATGCTCAAACTTGTTAATTAAACATTTTCAACTCACTAGACGCATCTTCACATTGTGCGCAATCTAAGGCAAATGTACTTCGAATTGTGTCCTTCTTTTACTGTTTACATTCGGTCTTAACAGTTCGACTTTCGTGAATTATAACACGTGCTAACAGGTGCAAATATTAAAATGGAATGTTTTAAAGTTTGAAGTAGCCTACAAGTGAATAGTTATACTACTGCATCTTATATTCAGCGCACTGCATGCTAACATGGTAACAGTAGATAAATGCTGAAGCAAAACCTTTAATTTCCGCATCTGCGAATACGCTAAGGTACGTGTGGCGTAAACGTTTGTCATCAGAAGGTGGTAGCAAAACAGTATATGTGTGAAATGTCTTCTCATAGCAGACAGTATAAACAGAACTACAACGTGTCTTTTTGGGGCGAGTAACAGGGGCGGTACTAGGGGGGGCTAACGGGGGCCAGTGCCCCCCTAACACTGACTTTGGACCCCCCTGTGGCCCCCCCTGAAAACGAAAAGTTTATGATTAAACGATTTATTGGCTGACGGAATAGGCGGAACTAACGTTATTTGTCATTCTAGTCGGACCCATTCGAGCGTAAAAACTGTAACTATAAGTATCTGAAATAAATATGTGTACTGAAACAAATACCAATAACTGTATTGCATTGTTTTCTTATGCGCAATTACTTCATACTGTCTTTGTCTTTTTCGTCCTGCATGTATTGTGCCCCTCTCCCAGCCTGCCCCCCCTAGTCAAATTGGTCTAGAACCGCCACTGGCGAGTAACCAAGGCTATAAGCTAGCATGTGTAAGCAAACGCCATATAAGTATTCGCATTATATATACTTTCCTTCAATCTAATTTATTTTCTGTACCACGGTTGTTCAGTAAAACAAGCTTTACATAATGCTGATGGAAAGTTGATTCTAACACCGAAATGTACATGTTTTAAACCCATGAAATATATTTCTTCTCTCAGACTGAATGGCAGCTACTGAAAATATGTAGACAAAAACAGCCAGAGACCATAAAAAATGAGTAAAGAGTGAAGTCAAAGTTAAAATGTGTTCAGATTCTTTAAGTGAACACCGGAAAACCATTTAGCAGTGTCAAAATGCTGCCAGCAATAGCACCTATAATTATAATTGACCTCAGCCTGTTGGTCTGCTCTGCCGTATTTTAATCACAGATCGTCCGCCCTCATTTAAATAAGGATGTTTTTTGCCTCAGAAATGACTAGAATGAACATCATCATTATCTCGTTTCACCTCTAAATCACTTTCTCTCCCCTGAACCGCACTCAAGCAGCTGTAGCCTCTGGAAAGTGGTAAAACAGTACTTAGGTTTTAAATTAGTGGCTTTACTGAGAGAATGAGTTTGTGTTGTTTTAAGAAATGACTGGGCCAGCAGTTTTGGGTGGGAGAAATGATCAAGGACATACAGAGTTGCAGTTAGTATAAATGAAACAAATGTACTTTATTGCTTTGGATTAACAGGAAATTACACAAGACAAGCAGGGGGTTGTCATCAAGCGTGATTTGTTGTAGCTACCACCAGTTTTAAATTAAGACGAAAGATACAAAGATGTAATATTTTATTCTGAGAGATCTTTATTGTACCCCACTGTGTATAATGTGTTTAAATTGTATCCAGCTGTGAGCAGCTCTTCCATTACTGTTATACTTTGCAATGTGGAACAACAACTCAAAAATCAAACAAACTCAGTCTGCATCTTGATCTTCATTCTGTAAATCTGTTAAGAATTAGCATATAGAATAAACTAGGGCACAGCATTTGGAGAAAATAAATGGTGAGAATGAACCTCCTCGTTATCCTACTTCACGTCTGAATCACTTTCTCTTTCAAAACAACTAAAGCCGAGAACACTGGCCTAGAAAATGGATAGCATTTAGGTTTGCACAGCTCAGGGCCTTGCAAAGAATACACTCATGCGTCCATAAACTTGTATTTAGGTGAATACAGTGTTTATGTTGACCTGTTTTGAATAATGATCATGTAAAAGCAAAATGATAAATGCAAATTAGCGCTACTGAAATAAACTCATTATCCCACTTTACAACTAAATGAAAGCTTTAGCGCAAGTTCAATAAGGAAGACCTAACTCGAGTCACTCACACGTCACTCTATGGCTCCCTTCCCCCCTCATTAAATATGAGGGCGTCACCCCTCAGCAGCCAATCGCTGCATATGCTAAATGCCTTAAATGCCTGCTCTTCCTCCCTGTCAGTTGTCATTGCAGATGATCACACGCAATGGTAGTTGCAATACAATACTCCTTCTCGTGAGAAAAACCGTAAGAAACAACTAGCTCAAGATGTCCAACTCGGACAATTCGGAACACGAACCTTCTCTGGAAGTCTCCGATCCCGGTTCGGCTCCCCACAGCGGCTTATCAACAGAGGCAGACTTCCTCATCGCTCGGCTCCTGCAGCAGGGCTTTCCCACAGCCCCAGGCCTCACTCTCTCTCAGCTGCGAGAGCTCTCGGACCAGGTCTCCAGCGTAGCTCCCCAGTCCGGGGCAGCAGCTCCAGTCAGCTCCCCAGAGAGCAGGACGAGGCCGCAGCCGCGGAGGTAAAAAAGGGCAGGAAGTCGAGCCCTCCAGGATCCCGTCCCCCTCCAAAAATCCACCCCTTCTCAGGCTCGCCAGGCAGGGAGTGTCACACCCCTTAGGAGAGTAGCGCGGCCGGCTCCCTGCAATCCCTGGCTAGCTCCATGATAGCTATCGATGCTCGCCTCCAGGCTCTGGAAGACTCCGCCACAGGAGCTTCAACTTCCGTTGCACTCAGGTACTAGTTTTAACGAAAATGTTTGCACTCACCCCTACACAGGGTTGGGTTGTAACGGAATACATGTAACGGTGTTACGTAATCAGAAAAAAAATCAGTATATTCAGCTGGTGTTACATTTGAAAACGAGTAATTGAGTGCAGTTACTTTCGTAAACCTGAAGTGAATACTTATTGGAATTATTGGTGGAAAGTTTCCTCACAATATGTAATATTCATTACCGGCAGAACCGTGTGCACAGCGCTGCAGCGTATCTGCGAGCGAGAGATGCAGCGTGTCCGTCCGTGAGGCCCCGCCCCGCACGCAGATGAGAGAGAGAGAGTTCTCTTTCAAAACATATTGGAAGGTAGAAACGGAGATGTTTAGATAAAACGTGGAAGATAACGTTTATGTTGCATTTATTTATTGTCGAAATGATGACATTTATAACGGGATCACATCTAACTGAATGGCCTGCTGCTGCCGAATGCATGGGGCAAGTAACTGGGAAAAGTTTTAAAAGTTATTACATCGTTTCAGATAATAAATAATAATGATAATGCATTCTATTTAGGGGCGCCTTTCAAAGCACCCAAGGACACCTTACAATGCATAAACTTTTCCAAGGAAAGGTTTTAAGACAGTACAAAGAATGCAGTCTGGGTGAGTTTTTCTTTTTATGTGCGGTGCAGATGAGAGAGCTGTCCAGAATGACACTAAAATGTTGTGTTTGTGCTCTTCATAAGCCATTAAAACAGTAAAATACGTGTCTCCCGTTCACCAAAACATACCCATCTGTTATGGAAAAGAAAGTATTATAAAGAAAAGGAGGAAAAAAGAAAAGAGGGAAAAAGAAAAGATAAAGAGAAGAAAGGAAGTATTCTAAAAGTAATCTGCCACCGGTACCGGCGGGATTGTGGTTAGTTTCTGATGCGCAGAAGAAAAATCTGGCCCACCCTATATTTTTACAGGCCCACCCTAAAGTACATTTCTGCCTACGCTACTGGTCCGCACAGCAGCAACAACCAATCACATGAATCTCTTGCCCCCGACACACAAAGCAATATTAATGTTAAAACTAAGTAAACTGGAAGAAAAAAATAAATAAATAAAAAATCCCCAACAGGCGAAAACCTACCAGTTTCACCCACTGTCTCTGCCTCCTCCCTCCATGCCTCGCTCTTCTGGTTTGTATCCCGGTAGATGAACAGAGACTGATCATACAGCACCGGGTGATTCACTACCGCTATAATGAATTTTCCCTCAAATGTTTGGAATATGAGGAATTACCTGCGTAGTCTCTCCCAGCATACACGCGGTCTGATTGGCTAGCGCTTGTACTGGCAGATTTGCATAAACGGGATTTTACAGCATATTCCTTCTCCCATACACCCAGACCCACTGGCAGAGGAGGTGGCACTGGTCTCCTGCTCTCTCCCAAATGGAGCTTTTCCCTCTTCAAGCTACCTAACTTCACTCCTTCCACCTTCGAATTCCATGTCGTCACAGTAACCCATCCTATACAATTAACCATTGTTGTTCTCTACCGTCCACCAGGCGCCTTGGGGGACTTCTTGGAGGAATTAGATAATCTCCTCTCACACATCCCTGAAACTGGCCCTCCCGCTGTACTTCTCGGAGACTTCAACCTCCAGACGGGGAAGATAGACGAACTAACATCTCTGTTAACCGCCTTTGCTTTCTCACTGTCTCCTTCCCCACCAACTCATAAAGCTGGCAATGTCCTTGATCTCATATACTCAAGGAACTGCGCTACTTCTAACCTCTCTGTAAACCCGCTCCACACATCATGAACATTGCTCAACTTTTCGAAGCGAGCAACGCCAGCAAACGCTCCACGTCGCTTCCCAAAATACAGTTCTGCTAAAAGTGACGTCACCCCATTCAAAGTGAATGGGCAGAAGCATTTGGAAGGTGTAACGCACGCCACCGTGTGGACGGGCCGTCACAGTGGCTCTGCGCCAGAAACATCAAACAAATAAAAAATAAATAACTAAAAACATTCTGGAATATCACCCCTCCACTCCCATTAACATCCCTCAGCTAGCAGCTGCGCTATCTACTCACCCAGATTCCGTGTTTGTTGACTATCTCTTGTCAGGGCTCTCCCAAGACTTCAGGGTAGGGGTCCTCCCATCTCCCACAGTGACTTTCGTAGCAAGAAACTTACAGTCAGCCGCTAAAGAACCCAACATAGTTTCCCAGCTCATCGACAAAGAACTTCTCAAAGGACATATAATCGGTCCTTTTAGCTCCTCCCCCCTCTCAGTGTTCGGTTCAAATCCCATCGGAATAGCCACACGTAAATAAAAGGCTGATTTTCGATCTGTCCGCTCCCTGCTCCGGCCCATTCTGCAGCATCAATAGCATCATCCCTCCAGATCAGTTCTCCCTTCACCATGCCTCAGTGGATAATGCAATAAAGATGATCAAGTTCACAGGGCACGGAGCTCGGCTCTCCAAAGCGGACATTACCGATGCCTTCAAATCATCCCCATTCATCCGTCTCAGTGGAACTTGTTCGGTATTAAGTGGGAGTCCAAACTCTATCTTCGCCGTTCGCCTGACCTTCGGGTGCAGAAGCAGCCCCCGAATCTTCAATTCCTTCTTGGAAGCGCTCTATTGGATCCTGCTGAACATCGTCAGAATCCCCTCCGTCCTTCACCTACCGGATGACTTCCTCCCCATAGACCCGCCACAGGACAGCTCAGGGATCTCACTGGCCAAGCTTAAACACTGCTTCAGGAGTGAGGTGTCCCTCTCTCCGAAGAGAAAACGTTAGGTCCCGACACACGCTTAGAGTTCTTAGGCATCATCCTCGACTCCATAGACATGAAGGCGTCTCTCCCCTCCGACAAATTGCAGCGCATCCGGGACATCACCAAGTCATACTGCGAGCAACAAGTTATCACAAAACAACAGTTGCTCTCCCTTCTCGGACACCTCAACTTCGCCATGCACGTCATCCCCCAGGGGCGCTCGTTCATCTCCCGCCTCCTGGACGCAGCATCAGCGGTCGACAACCTCCATGACTGCGTTTTCTTAGACGAAGGCTGCCGCTCAGACCTACGTTTCTGGTCCCTCCTGCTCGCCCACTGGAACGGAGTTACTTTCTTTTATGATGGCCTCGTGCGTTCCTCTGACTCAATGAGGTTCTTCACGGATGCCGCCCATCCATGGGTTTTGGGGGTTTCTTCCAGGGAGAGTGGTTCGCAGGGTCATGGCCCCGTCAATTTCTACCTCAAGCAAGTTCTCATTAAATCCGGCCTATCACCCATATCATACCCGGGACATTCCTTCAGGATAGGTGCAGCCACCTCTGCTGCTAATCAAGGTCTCTCTACCTCATCCCTACAACAACTAGGACGGTGGTCCTCCTCCGCCTTCACAACCTTCATTCGTCCGGACATCAGCGCCGTACGGGCTTCCCAAAGATCTCTCAGACCCTAACTATGGTATCTATGCATATAACTGGTGGTGGCTCAAACACATTCATAAGTATACATGTCTCACTAAGGTACCTGATATCCAAACTGCATTCCCGTCCTAGTCCGCGGGCCCCGCCCACAGGGAATAACGTCTCGTCTCACGCGCACCTCCACGTAACGGGCTCCATCTCCTGGACACAGGTATCCAAATCCCAGGCCCATATATATAGCCTGCGAAGTCAGGCGTGGCGGAAGGCCACCGTACACTCCGGTGTCAGTTACAAAACAAAGGAAATAAAGAAAGAGAAAAGAGTAAAGAAAAAAAAAAAAAAAATATATATATATATATATATATATATAGCCTGTGAAGTCAGGCGTGGCGGAAGGCCACCGTACACTTCGGTGTCGTAGCTTCGGGCTACCGTACACTTCGGTGTCGTGGACGTTGGGCCACCGTTACAAAACAAAACCCCTCGCTCCTCGGCGTAGTCAAGCCCTGCTGGCCAGGCATGCGACCCGCAGGTCGTTTTCAGGTAAGACCGGCACTGATTTCGGCAGTCAGAGTCTCAGCATGACCAGTAAGCTCCGGCAGTGATTCCGGCACTATGTCGCTCATATACGTGTTAATCTATTATCTTTCCTTCCCAGATCACCAGTCACCCCACAAGGTAAGCAACTCAGTTCATCTCAGTATTCATACTTCACTGGTTTTGGGGATTTCATCGGAGCGGTGCTTTCCCTCCTGAATGATTATCTTGCAAACCGGGGCCTAATCGCCAAACACCATTACATTCTCCTGTTGTATTATCATGGCAATCATTTCATTCATATGACGTGTAAACAATAAATATGTAATTCTTACATCACGTCTCTCCGGTTTGAAATTACTGTCTATGCACTCAGACACTCATTTGAAGCAATGGCTTTTAAAACAGACAGTGGTAGAGGCTCTGAATTTAGTTTAACCAGGGGAGAAAAACACCTCTACAGATCTTAGCAACTGAGAAACTATTGAGGACCAAATGAAAGCTACCAAACAGAAACGTTATCAACCTAAATGGGTTTACTTGATGTCTTTGGATTCTCACAATTGAGGAAACTGAATCTCTTAGCACTATAAAGATGTGTATAAACAATTTAAAAACTGTGACTTACTTCACACTGTTGAAATATTGTAGACTTAAGAGTGCACCTTCACTTCCCATATTCAGCCATATGTTTTAATTTCTTTATTTGAAAGAACATTGTCAGGGTTTTGAGTTGTTATGTCTATCATTCTTATTCTGTGTGTTTGTGTTTGTTTTCTAACTCTGCTATATTGCAGACCCTACCCTCCTCTCCTCTCACTAGATTCACATCACCTGTTCATCCTCTCAACTCACCTGTTACCCATTCCCTAATTAGCTCCTTGGTATATTAACCAGTCCACTTTTGCTGCCATTTACTGCCAGATTGTCCTTGTGTCATGTGCTTAAGCTTTCCAGCCTTAAAACTATAGCCTTCTTCAATTTATCCATTCCCAGATTCTGGTTTAGCTCTTAAGTTAAGAGGATACGTAGTGATGGCGAGATGAAGCCTTATGAAGCTTTGAAGCTTTCCAGCCAATTGGTTCGCAAAAGGGTTCATCTCATGAGGCTTCATCATGGTCTTCATTTGAACACAAACCCCCTGTTGGTCAAAGTGTGTAAAACAGGCAGATTGGACATCTCAACAGTGTGCTCTATCTCATACCAAGTTCCCAATGAGTAAAGCCTTAGAATAACTCTAAACAACGAACATTAAATCATATTTTCATGTTAACAATATTGTTTTTTATTCCAGTTGAATGATTGTGATTGAAAAGCCTAAGGAGGCTGGTAAACATTGCAAAGAGGGATTTGTATTCCTTCATAAACGTACCCATGTTGTAGCCTGAGAAAGGCTAAACCATATCAAAGAATACATTTATTAACTACATTATCTCATTTAGCTGTAGCTTTTATAAACAACAAAAAATACGTAGGCCTATTGACCAGTTGTTGAACCAGGGACCCTGCAGTCGTGAGTCAACTGCTTTCCAGCTGAGCCACAGCACACGCACTGAATCTCCCTGAAAACACTGCACGATATTTATTCCTGTATTTATTCATTTATTTATTCATGTTTTTATTCCTACATGTATTTATGCTTGTATCTATTTATACTTATGACATGTTCCGACCTCTATATAAGTGAGGGTCTGAGCTCTCTTAATTCCATCGTGTCACCGGGCCCGGGTACAGGAGGGGTAATATGGTTCTTCTTATTATAAATTCATGGATAATATGAGCGTTGTGGTTCAACCGATCTGAATCGCTTCGTGAAGCAGTCACGTGGTATCGACAGGCAGCGAGGCTTCGTTTGTCATCGATGACGTCACTGGCCCAAATGATACAAGCATCGATACATGCTTCACAAAAAGCTTCGGGATTACTCGACACACGCTCCGAAGCCGTAACATCACTAAGGATAGGCCCCAAAGTATTCTTAAGAGTCTTACATTTGCCTACCTGGATATTTGTGTACACCTGCATCCTGAGTCATGCTATTGGGTTCTTTTATCTTTGAGATGTGCGACAGCTTATCTATCATATTATATAATATAGTTTCCCTGCCTAGTATATTGTCTAAAGAGTAAAATGGCATCACAAGTTACAGAGTTCAGTCACAATTATCCGCATTGGTTACAGGAAGCGACCCCAAACAGTGGATTGTAGGACGAATTGTTAGTGTAATAGTTTTTGATCAGCCATATGCTTAGTGTTGGGGACAGATCCTTAGATCTGGTTATTGTTTAGATTTAGTAGGTCTGTGACATGAAGCAGTCTTTGATCTCCAACATGTCAAGTGACTAATGTCAAACCTCAGAAATCTGCAATTGAACATAGATGAAACCAATTAAAATGAGACAACAAAAACAAACTATATGTGAGATTACAGCTTAGATCCTTTATCTGTTCTTTTCAACTGCTGCAGCTGTGAGTCCATTTAACAAAACACACAGTGGCTGAAGATACAGTGTTTAGTGAGATTTTAGATTAGCATCTATCTGGGATGGAGGTGGTGTTGTTTTAGTTCTGGGCAGACACAAGGAGTCCCAAGGAGCAGGGCATTTCTTTTTTATCGTCATAGATACTTGGCTCGGCTTTAATTAATGATAATGGTAAACCACAAAACGACTAGAACAAACATTATAATTATGTCACTTCACAGCTAAATCATTTTCTGTTCTCCCAGCTCCACTCAAAACAACTGCAGCCCAGAGCACTGGTTGGCTAAGTGGATAGCGGTGAAGTAGATGGTACTTAAGTTTTAAATGAGTGGCTTTGCTCTAGGACTGAGGTTGTGTTTGTGTTTAAGCCCTCTGCAGGACTCTAGCTTCAGATTCTATAAACCTGCTTGGAGTGCGAAGTTCTTGTCTTTTAGTACCTTATATTAAATGTTCATAGTCCAACACTTTGCTGCAATAAAAAATCCTTTAAGAGAGTGCTAAGAATTCCCGTCCCACAGTGGTATGCCTCCGCCAACCACTCAAGATGCATTTTATATCCATGTCTGACCAAAATGGCATCACTCCATCATTTTATCCTGTTAGACATTTTGTGAAATGTAATTCTCGAGCTATGGCCACAAACATGTACATGAGGACCTTTTAATCACCAAAATCTGACCAGTTCACCCTTGATTTCAAGAGGATGTTTGTACAAAATGTGTATAAATTCCTTAAAAGCATTTCTGAAATACCACGTTCAGGAGTATAGGAACTGCAAGAAACCCTAACGCCTCATATGCACGACTATGGGAGATCCGCAACATCCCCACGCTTGACGCCTTCAAAAGGGCCCTCAAGTCCCATCTGTTTGCCAATGCCTTTGGCCCCTCATTTATTTGTTGTTTTTTCTGTCTGACTGTTTATCTGACTACCTTTTTGTTTTTTCTCTGTAGAGCGACCTTGGGTCCCATGAAAGGCGCTATATAAATCTAAGCTATTATTATTAATATCGCTATGCATTGAAAGGTTCTACATAACTGGACATTTATTTGGTGACTTCTTGGATCTTAATCAAGAGATTTACTAACCATAAATCGGAGGCCCTGTATACGTTTTTGGATTGGACGTTAGATTGCCCCCTTTAGGTTGAGAAATAGTGCTTATTTTAAGTAAAAGTTTATCTGGGTTTTTTTGTGAGCCTGAAATGACTTATTCTACTATCCTCAAGAACATAAACTCAGTGTTAAGTCCTGATCTGAATCTACACTATCTGTTTGTTCATTTCTTTATATCTTGGAGATGTTGAAACAGTATATCTCCTCCCCTTCCTAACACTATCTCACAGCCTCCTATAATAACTCAGCCATACCCACTAATCTAAATCTAAACACTGTGCTGCCCTCCACTCGACTGTTTTTCTCACTGCGGTTAACTGGAGGCTGATTTGGTTTAGCAGCAGCCAACCTTTCCTCCAAGGAAATGCAGAATGCATTCTTTATTCCAGCAGAGGACAGATGTTGGAGATGCAAAATAGTGTAGCTTTACAGTTACAAGAAAGATTCAATTAAGCATGCCAGTTAGTTTGTCGGGTTGGCACACATGATGCATCCTTTCATTTTAAATAGAAAAAAGATGCACCCTCTTGGGAGCATGAATGTGGTCTCATTTCTTTGTAGTCAGCAACACGATGGACTTTATGTTAAAATCACATTTTGTTTGTGATAGGAAAGGAAATCAAACCAAAGGAAATCTCAACGGTGTTTCAAAAATGAGAAGGGTTCATCCTCCGAATGTACTCATTTCATTTAATGTTAATCCAATATTTCTTTAATAAATCGTACTATTCTGATATATCTTGCCTCAAAGAAAATGTTTGGCCGGACGGCAGAGCTAGAGGAAAGAATGGGAGAGTAATCAATTCACACTTTTAACATTAATACTCACAATTTGACCCAAACATAACACATCACTAAGACACAAACCAACTCAAAGACTGTATAAAACATAATATTTTCCTCCCTTACATTATTTTTACTATCATCAGTGATCCATCTGTTACTTAAAGGTGGGGTATGTAATTTATTTCAGAAACGCTTTTGAATGCTCTTAACATCCTGAAAGCAATGAATACATGAAATGCTTTGACAATAAATACATAATATCATCATAATGTCATCTGTGGAAGCCGTAGCGCTATAAAAAGCACGACCAATCATCTGAGCCGGCCCGGCTAAAGTAACTGGATGGCCTACCTGCCTGTCAGCCTTCCATCTGGGCACAAACTTATCTCGTGCCCACATTGGTCATGTGCGCGTTCGTGTGTGTTGGAGGAGGGGCTCTGTAAGGAAGTCTGAAGGAAGGGGCAGATTTTTTCCGGTTGTGTTCTTTCAAATTCTAGCGCACTCGAGCTGGTTTCTCCAAAATTACATGCCCCACCTTCAAATCAAGAATTATATCTTGTGTAGGAAAGTGTAAAATTAGTGCATGTTTTGAACCATATGGTATACATTTTGTCTTTTATCTATTAAGACATTTTAGACATTGTAGACAAGAGGTGGAACAAACAGACTGACCAGATTACAGGTAACTGCTTCCAAAATGCGATCATAGAAAGTACACTTTAAAAAATGCGGCGTCAACAACATGGTAATGTCTTCATAATGGAGAATCTCTATTGAAAGTTTTGTTGTCTCACACAAACACAAACTTAGTTACCATGAGCTTATTCTCACCAGATCACACCGAATGTTTTTTTGTATCATTTAAACATGTTGCAATAAATGATTAATCCATGATTAATCTGTTAATGTGCTGCCAAAAATGAGAAGAAAGAATGATGTTCTCAAATGAATTATTTTGTCAACTAAACTTGACGTCAGAGCGGACCCTCACAAATTATATGTTTGGATGAAAGGACAATAAAACTCTCATAAGTAATTGAATGCATGTCTTCTCTGGTGCTTGCTTTGATGCGTGTGTGAGACTGACGGATTGATTCAGTGAAAACATATTGAACTATGAGACACTGAGTCGAGCCAAAGCTTTAAACCCGGGTCAGATCTTGCTCTTATCTTTCCTAAACTCTACATGTATTTCTTTGATTGTGTGCTTCTCTTGTATTCGTTTAGTTTGGTATCAAGATCAAATTTGTTGGAACGCACGGGCCCCATCCCATTTCTTATCAACCTTGACCACCATCACCCGATCCCAATCAACCCCCCTTCTTCCCTCTGAACCAGGGCCAGTGTTTGAGTGTGCCTAAGGCTGATAGCATTGACTTCAGGAATCACTTCATCTCATTCAGCAGTTCCCACAGGCTCACAAAAGAGAAAAACACACATTACACACACCACAAAAGAAAAAAATAGCCTTCACTTGCACACCACATAACTGTATCTCCCAACCAACTCCTCTAACTGTGCCAAACAATCCAGACTCCAACGTTTCACCCCCTCCCACCCTTAGTTTTGTTCGTGTGTACATTGTAGTCTTGCTCACCCTCCTCTTGTTCAGAAACACTTGTTTGATCGGCATAAGATATTCGGTTGCTGCCGGAAATGAATATGAGTCAGAAAAATGTGGGGAGTTTACAGAAAGTCGTTGTTAGTATGGTAAAAAATAATGAAAATGGGAGAAATAAGATAAGTGGAAAGTACAGTCGAAACAGGCAAAAGGTCTGTTTGTCCGATAAAGAGCGAATACGTGAAATATTGCACAGACCCACTTGTTTTTGCTTTCACACGTAAGCTTTTCCAGAGTTTTTCACATTTTACCGTTGAATTATTTTTACACAATTATTGAAATGTTAAACATTATGTTTAACATTTCCCGCAGATGCCTAGGCTTAATTCATTGCACAACCATTATTACATCTTAACTTACAAAAAGCAAGACTCAATAACTAGGAGCTAAAAAGGTTCATTGTAAAGTTTCGCAAAAGATTTACAATTTGAGTGCAAATACTAACAAATATCACAACCTTTGATTTTTGAAAGATACTGACAATTGATGACTGATAATAAGGACTTAAGATATAAGGAAATGTCATATTGTCTTTCTGAATGAAAAATTACATTTTCCAACTGGCTGAATAATTTTTCCTTTGATTTAAAAGTTTCTTAGGACTAACTAATGATTTAAGATTACTCTTGAAGCTTTTAATGAGAACGATTAACTTTATATCAATCTTCTTCATCAAGCTCAGATTTTACAATCTCTAACAGGGACTTGTTCTATTTCCAATGTTTTGGAGAAAATAATTTATAATCAACTGTCTCATTATCTCAATACTTATAATATTTTATCTCCGGTTCAATCTGGTTTCAGGCCTAATCACTCCACAACAACTGCCCTACTTAAATTTACGAATGACTTGTACTCTGCTGCAGATGATGGTGAACTCACAGGTGCCATTTTTATTGACTTGACAAAAGCCTTTGATTTCGTTGATCGATATCTGCTCTTGGATAAACTTCACGGCATTGGCCTTTCTAATAATACAGTGTTATGGTTTAACTCGTACCTTCACAGTAGAAAGCAATGTGTGGTTGTTAATGGAAAACAGTCTGACCTGTTGATCCAACAAAAGGGTGTACCCCAAGGATCAACTCTGGGTCCACTTCTGTTCTCTATTTACATAAATGATTTATCTTCTTGTCTCATTAATTGTTGTACTCACCTTTATGCTGATGGCACTGTCATATATACATCCAAATCAGAATTTTCACAAATTCAGATCTCTCTTCAATCGGAATTTAATATCTTACAGGACTGGCTATCACACAATAAACTACTGCTTAACAAAACAAAATCTTATACCATGGTCTTTGGTACCAGGCAGAAGCTCAAATCCAAACCTAATGTAGTAATAGCATGTAAGGATGGCACTTCTCTGCATAAAGTTGATAGCTTTAAATATCTTGGTGTATGGCTAGACTCTGAACTTTCATTTAAACTACATATAAAGCATGTAATACAAAAAGTCAATTACGGAATCAGTGTTTTACACCGCTCTCGCAATTGTTTTACGCTCAGTGTCAGAAAGAGAATTGCTTCTCAACGTATTCTTCCGATTATGGACTATGATGTTGTCTACCAAAATGCAAATAAATAAGATCTTGCTCCACTCAACATAGCCTACAACAGACTATGCAGATTTGTTCTTGGTTTTCATACACATCACTGCACAATGTATAACCAACTTAAATGGCCTTCTTTAAATGTAAGAAGACACACGCATTGGCTTCAGCTGATATTCAAATGCATTTATCTTAACTATCCCTCTTATTTAAAGCAGTGTTTTGTACCCTACTCACCAATTCATCAAGTTAGACATTCTGTTCAGATTTATTTCTCTGTCCCCTCTGCAAAAAAATTGATTGGCAGAAGAGCGTTAATTTTCAAAGCCCCAAATGACTGGAATACTTTACCTGCTGCTATTAGATCTCTTGCATCATTGGGTATATTTAAACATGCATTATTATCTCACTTTCAACTGGTCTGTACTTGTTATAACTGATATTGATTAAACTGATTTGCTTGACTGTCTCAAATTGTAATGATTGTATGCATTGCTTGAATTGTACTTAACAGACTGTATGTGGTTTGTCTTGTGTGTCATGTTTTGCATTTTGTCTTTTTGTTTATGTATGTCTGTAAGTTGTTGCTATTGTCGGGACCCCCTTGAAAACGAGATGGTGCATCTCAAGGGGTTTATCCCAATGAATAACATTTATATATATATATATATATATATATATATATATATATACAGTGCTTATGTGCTTTGTTCAAATTCAAAGCAGCAGTTAATGAAGTAACAACTCCCAGACTGCTAAACTAAATGACAGAGATTCAACCTGGCAGCCTTTCAGTTGTACATATGCTTTAAAGCTGCAGCTGTTGAATAAACAACGAACATGCCAGGACATGCATCCATCAGAGAAACTCATTCTGTGACACGAAGTTGCCGGTTTTAACAAAAAACGAAATCAGTAAATGTTGTTACTGCAACAGTAAATGCATAAACAAAATGTAGAGTCAGCACAACAACAAGAACCAAAATGTCAGCCAAAAAAAGTAATGTTTTTTCTTCTGAGCCACACTGACTTGATCTTGGGTTCATCTGGACATACGTCTTCAGGATGCTTTACCTGTAGATGTGACAAATGTTGCTGATCTAGGAAAATGAATGTGCATTATTGCTTCCATTCTTTGTAATCCAAAGTTGAGTCGTTATAGTTTAAAAAAGGGGCTCTGCTCGGTCATACCAGTCTGAAGGAATGTGTGTGAGGGAAGCCAACATCATGTGGCTCACAACAATGCAGCGTGGGTTTCAAGTCTGTGTGAAAATGGTTCAGAAAAGTTGAGTTTGCAGACTGAGCTGTCTGTGAGATATATGACTGACAGACTTCTATATCCTCTCAAGGTGTTGATACTTTGGTTTATTGCAGCCTTTTTAGCACTCATTTATTACCATCTGGGACTTTGTAATGAAAGAAGAGAAGTCTGTAATGTAACTTAAGCTTGGTTAACCTAGATTAATTATAACAGAAGTAAATCTTTGACACTTTGGGCTGCATTTTAATACAAATATTTTTTTGTGCTGAGAAACAGCTATCCTCTTGTGAATAGTTAGAAAAACCAAACTTACAACAACAAACAAAGACATACAACCACTGAGAATCAACATCCAACTCTGGATCTCCACATACATTTCTGGCTCTTACTTCATTGTTTTGGTTAACTGGCCCTAAATTGAATGGTAGAGTACCTCAGGCTCTCACCTACCCCCGATATGAAACCAGAGGCACCTGCTTCTAGTAATCAAGCTCAGGATGATAATGATGTTCTGTGTCTCCTGAATAAAAAACCAGAAGTCAGGTCACCATAACAACTTGATCAATCTTACAAGTGGTAAAAAAAAGTCTTAATGCTATCTTTTGTTGTCTGAAAGCACAACCGAATTAGCAACGAGGACATCATCGGAACATTTTTATTCCAACTTGATCATGTTATCACATACGGTGATATTTGTTAGGGTTAGCTAACAGGGGAAACCAGAAAACGACTAACAGTGTGTTATTGTTTCCATTTAGCTTCATCAATTCAACGTTTTTGAGTTTGTATCAACATGAAACCATAATTATTTCCCTATATTTTTTACGTTTTCTATAGTACTTTTCTTCCAGTGAGACATATTAGCTGTCAGAAATATATTTGATCTCTGACCAAAAGTATAACTAGGAGGCTAACAAGCCATTTTTTCTTTTTGACTATTTATAATCAGGTCAGTCAGTCAGATATTTTGTGAATGGCTAATAACTTACAAGCATTTGAAGCATAGTATATTTGAGATGGCTGAGTTTATCTCTCGTACCATCCTTCTTCTGGAATACGTTCTCTTTCTCAATGCCACACTTTGCACTGCAATCATAACTGACTTACAGACACATACTGTATTTGGTCTCCGGTTAAAATAAAAATATTGGTTAAAAGACTTTGAACCAAATGTGGTCAAATGCGGTTGCTATACTTGTCAGCACCGTTGAGACAAGATGATTTCAAAGAAAAACTCGTCCTCACACAAATCCCTAAGGAGCCCCCAAATTGTCCCAACCCATGAGACATGAAAGAGACCACATGTCGTTTGTAATTTAAACATTCGCTTTGAATATTTGGTGTTGAGTCATTTTTAAGTTTTGAGCAACCATAGTATGATTGAACACTGTCTGCCCTCATCCCATCTTTCTGACTTTAGACTGGCGGGTGCTGCCGAGGCCAAGTTTGGTCATTTCAATTCATGCCCATCTGGCATTTTCTAAAGTGGAAGGCTTTAAAGTCGCCTTACCATGTCTTAGACACTTTTTATACTCATTAGACACTTTGTATACTCATTAGACACTTTTTATACTCATTAGACACTTTGTATACTCATTAGACACTTTGTATACTCATTAGACACTTTTTATACTCATTAGACACTTTGTATACTCATTAGACACTTTTTATACTCATTAGACACTTTGTATACTCATTAGACACTTTGTATACTCATTAGACACTTTTTATACTCATTAGACACTTTTTATACTCACAAACAGTACTGTCTATCTGTATGTCATGTATGTCATATATGTTATGATGAATTAAATGGGGGACCCTGATGTAAACAAGACGAAAGTCTTTTTCTGGTCTGCATTCCCTTAACAATTGTGTGTATTGAGCTGTACTGTATTGTACCCATTCTGCAATCTGTTAATAAAATGTTCAATCAATCAATCAATGTCACCACTAGGAAAAGGTAACAACCTTTTAGCATGTCATTGGCCAACAACACTGCATATGCACTAGTTCTTTTGAGCCATCTATGATCAAAGCATTCTAAAACCTTTCTCTATCCTCAGATGCCCCTAAATATGAGAAATTATCCACAGGAGTCAAAATTGGTCAGAATTGACATTTGAATATTCTTCCTAAGAAAAACACGTGTATACAGTAGGAAGATCTGTTTGTACGTTTTTACCATAATCTTTAACCTTTATCTGTCGTTGGGCAGAGGTCGACTAAACTGGAGCTCATGGAAGATGAGATTTTAACAGCCTTACTTGTCTTGATATTTTAATGCTGGGCAGAGGTTAGTAATTTAAAGATTTTGGTGAGTTGACACTTCCTGTCTCCAAACTCATAATCACATGTACTTAATGCACCAGTAGGCACTATGACTGACACTAAAGCATGTGAGTCCATAATAAATGTATTCCATAACCATTCACTTTAGTATCTGTTGAGTGTAAGCTCCGTTTACTATATATAACCCCATGATGTAACCCTATCATTTTGCCACTTTTATTTTTCCTGTTGCCACCACATTTTTGGCTCCTCATACACTTGTAATCAGGAGGAATGGTATGCTATAATTTTTGGCAGTAAAATGTGCAAACATACTTAACACATTTTCTTCCCACAGAGAATTGGGAGAGGGTGGCAAGGAAGAAGAAACTGCAATAAATGAGCTGGAAACTTTAGTCAAACGTGCAACAGGTCACCTCCTGCATAGATTTGGACCTTTTAAAAACTATTCTACTATCTAAATTTAAAGATGCAAGATTTATTTTTTTAAAACTGCTATTTCAAAGAAGAGTAAATGTAAAAACAAAAAGTGCAAAAGACGTCTGTGTGTTCTGGTTTGAATGTTTAATGGAACTGAGAAAAAACTTGTGTTTTAAATAACATATAAAACATTTTTATGCTTTGTTAAGACTTTAAAGTATTATTTTATAAAGCTTGAGAGAGCAGTTTTATAATAAACTATTTTCACTTTCAATACATTAATTATAAAGTAGGGATTTGTGCAGCTGTGTCTCATTTTAATATGTGAAAAAATCTAAACGACACATAAATCCATGTGATCCCAAAAAGCACCACGGCCAAAAGTATCTATAAGGCCACAGCCGTTACCACTGAGTCACTGATTATTACCTGTTATCAAAGACGACTCATAATCCTGATCGTGACATCACATGGCCTTCAGGTCACTTTCCCACAATGCATCTCTGCTTTATCTCTCGACCCTTGCTGCTAGCTTCCTGAAATGTCTGCGTGAGCACTTATTTTTCTGAGAAATGGTGTGGGGGGTTTCCGGATTTTCCTGAGACTTTATGATGAAATAAAAGCCGATGAAGACGAAGGATACGTCTTTCAAGGAGACAGTGTTGTGAGAATACTAGCGTGAGAGTCAATAAAAGAAAGGCAGACAATGACAGGGACGAGAAGGACAACAGAACATAAGGGATGAGAGACAAAAACAAGTGTTTGACTAGAGAACAGAGGCGTTGTGTTCAGTGGGAAAGGTCGTATATTGTCCTGCGGTGCTGCAGTGCATTAATTACAGGACAAGAAATGATAAGCTCCGCAGCGGGGATATGAATAGACAGACAGAGACAGACAGAAAGCTGACAGTGCGACCGGATGCTGACTGTCTCTGCCCTGCTCACAGTTTGCACGAAATTAGATGCGATGACTATTTCTCCTCCATTTCCTACACCTCCGACCAAATCTATAGTGTTAGTAAAGTTAGGTGGGGAGAATCAACTGAACGGCCAGTTCTCTGACCATGGGTTCTCTAAACAATATTTCAAGTTTTAAAGTAATTATTACCCTAGACGTAAGACATTGTTTCAAAAGTTTCCTGCTATCCGTAAAGTGCTATGCGGTTATGAATAGGGGATAGTGTTATTTAGGGTTAGTGCTGAAGC